>NC_025995.2:105452459-105752459 GCF_000442705.2 Elaeis guineensis | reverse complement strand
TTTTGTTACAAAAATTGTTATTTACAACGTAAAATTTTTTAAAATTTTTTTTTCAAAAAATTTTAATTAAATTAACAGCAATGAAAAATTTTTCATCGCTATTAATTTTTTATTTATTAGCGATATTATAATTCGTCTAAATAATTTTTTTGTATGATTAAAATTTTTTATCAAATATTTTTAATTATAAAAATTATTCATCATAAATAAATATTATTAGCGATGAAATATTTTTTCATCGTAAAATATTATCAACGACGTGATTATTTATGATAAAAAATTAACGATAAAATTTTTATCGTTAATAACTATTAGCGACGAAAATAGGTTATTAACGATGATAAATTTTCATCGCTAATAACTTATTTTGTTGTTGTAAGATCGGATTCAGATAGAAAATAGTACTACCTATATCCTATTCATATCCGTGCTATAATTTTTGAATTTTACTCAAATTCGAATCCAAATCTAATCAAATCTTATTTTTTAGATTTGATCGAATTTAGATAGGATGCATATCCATCAGATCGAATCGATTTTATCATTTCTACATCATGACCTTTTATCTCTCTCCCATCATCACTGTCAATCTGCTGCCCCCCATTCTCCGCCCTCTCTCACATTCACCAAACCCCTGACATTCGATGGTAGATGATCACACTGCCTCTCATCGAGGCCTTTTCCCTCCCTTCACAAACCCTAGCTTTCTCCACCACTCTTTGACTTCATCTATAACATCAGTCAATTCCCATTAATTGTTGTGTGTTAGCTAGCAGCACGACCCATCGAGTGCCTCACCCAGTTCCATCTGATGGAGACTCCCGAGGATGGAAGAAACAGAGGAAAAAAGGGGTGGGGGGTGGGGGCCCTATTTGGCCGCTCCAAGTTTCCCACCAGATTGGGATTGTTGGGGATGAAAAATATTGAGAAAAAATCAGGGAAAACAAATGAAAGACAAAAAAAAATTGAAAGGTAAGACCTTTTCCCATGTAGCTTGATTTTTTTTTTCTTTTTTCACTTCCTTTTCTTTTCATTTCATTCCTTTTTTTGGAGATTTATGATGGGGATTTAGAGCACTTGAGGGAGATTGGAGGGAGAGCACCTAAGGGAGATTGGAAGGAGGTTTTGAGAGCACACTATCTCTCTCGGTAAAAGCTGCGGCTTCAGGTTTTGAGAGCACACAGTCTCTTTCAGTAGAAGCTGGGGCTTGGAGATTTTTTGTGAGATCCAACCAATTTGATCTAACCTGATGCAACCCCATCCGATCCAATTTGAGATGGGTATTGTTGCCATCTCTAGGGTCAGCTATGCAGTTAGTTGCGCAACCAGCCAGCCTCTGTCCAAAAAATATGGTTCACCTTGGAGCTTGTGAGTTGGGTGAGCAGAGGATTTCAAATAGCAGTAGAGGGCTAGTAAAAGGTAGAACAAACATATAGGCAAGTATAACAAATAAAATGCTAGCTACCCTACTTATTTATTTATTTATTTTTTAATAATAGATAATGGAATAGGTTTGGAGACCAGTTTGATGCAACTGATTTCCTCCGTGATAGATTTTTTGATTAACAATGCTGTGGTGTACCTGATTTACCATCCTCCTCTCCTAAGCCTAGACCACGACGACAGCGCCAACCTACTTCACGACCTTCCAAGATCTCGACCTTATATCCGGCTATAGTTTGGAGGATGAGTCAGTTGAGCATACCATTCTGCATTGTCCTAGGGCAAGGATTATCTAGAGACAGGCAGGCGGCCACCCTTGGGAGTTGACTATGGACTCGTAATTGGTCTTTTTTCTGGATCTCATCCATCGGAGTGTCACTGACAGGACGACTGCAGTAGATGGTCGGATGGCCTATGTCACCTATCAGATCTGGCTATTCAAGAACAGCTTGATCTTTGAGAGCGATATAGTTCCTGCTCATCGGGTTCTGGAGAGAGTTACTTGCCTTGCTGTGGAGTACATCCAGTTTAACACTGCTACATAGTTCTTTGGCAACCCCTATTTCTGGAGCTCTCCTGCTACCCCGACAGTGACCCATAAGATTTTATCCATCTCCTAAGAGCCTCCTCCCTCGGAGTTTATCAAGGTGAACTTTAATGGTAGTATCAGAGACAGAAGGGGCTACACAGGCTTCATCATTCGCGATCCTGATGTTAGACTTTTAGCTGTCGGTGCCTCCTATCTTGTTGAGCCTTCTATTCTAGAAGCGGAGCTTCATGCCACCTGGACGGGCATCATTTTCATTAAGTAGCAGCTTCGAGTAGACAGGATCTACATTGAAGGTGATTTTGCTACCATCATTACTTGGATCCAGAGAGAGGTGAAACATCGAGAAGCTCACCCACTCATCCGGAACATCAGGAGTATGCTCCGTCATGCTGCTGCGGTCCAAGTGCAGCATGTCTACCGAGAGGCAAATACTGCTACAGATTGGGTTGCGGCTTTCGTGATGGAGCATTCTGGCGATTGGTTCTGAAGATAGAATTATGTTTATCCTGTGGGATCTTTTGTATCTTAATCTATTAGACTGCTTTCACATCAAAATGGTGTAACTGCTCATTTATATTAAAAAAAAAAAGAAAGAAATTCAAATTGCCGATTGGATTGGATTAAATTACTCATCCTTGTGTACTTATGTGTGAAATATGGTAATAGGCTGAAGGTAGCCCTTCTCTAATATCCTTAATCCGATGGGATTTGATCCCAAATTACATTCTATGCTATCGTAGTCTTTATCGTCTTGGAAAGTTAGCACCTTTACAAATATACGATTGTAATCTAACATTAAGAAATTATGCAGTCCATTTTTGGTAATCATACAAAAATCTATTTGACCAAGACACTCGACCAGTATGTCTTGCAAAAAAAAAAGTACCATTGGTATGAATTTGCTTGCTCAATTCCGGGGGAGGGCCTAGGTCAAAAAAAAAAAAAAGGAAAAGAAAAAAAAAGGATAGAAAAGTTCGGAAGGGGTCAGTCGAATCAAGAGCAGACCAAGACTGGACCGGGATTCAGTATTTCCAAGTTTGAACGCGTGCAACTTCTGTACCGAATAATATAACGGAGGTATCTGGGCCAATGGGGGTTGCATCTTTGGCACAGAGATGCGCGAATCCACCACTTGATCATTTTCCGTACAGATCGGAAAGCGCTCATCCGCAACGCAGATCTCAAGGCGATCAGTGGATGATCCAACGGTGGATTCGGGTGAATCCTCCTTTAGCGCGAAAGATGCACCCCGATGCGGATGAGGTAGCGGACTTTCGGGTGCATTATTAAAAATCAATGCGAGAACTCGGTCCCAGGCAAGTCTCAAGTTTCGTGTTCGGCCAAAGGGATCATCCATTCTACTTCTTCCCTCTCCGTCCATTCGCTTTCCAAATGGCGCTCCCTCACTCCCGTCCGCTCTACTGGGGGAGAGCCTCCATCCGTCCATCCCTTCCTTCCCTGCCCATCTCGAGAGCCCGTTCTTCGTCCAACCTCCGCGTCACTTGCTCGGCCGCCTTTCCCCATCCCAAGGTATACATGTCACCTCTTAACCCCAACCGCCCCCCGGCCCTCCATCAGGGCTTCTAACCAAGCGTTTGCTCGTTGTTTGCCGGTAAATCCTGTAGTTCCGGAGGCCATACACGACGGTGCTGATTGTCCCGACCGGCGTGGGCGCGTCCATCGGCGGCTTTGCAGGCGACGCGCTGCCCGTCGCCCGCACCCTCGCCTCCGTCGCCGACTGCGTCATCTCCCATCCCAACGTATTCCTCTTCCTCTCCTCTCTTATCCGCGTCTGATGGCATTTTTTGGTCTTTTTTTGGTCTCAGTGATGCAAAAAATGTGTTTGGGTAGACCTCTCTGAAACATGGAACACGTTAGACTAGACTCGGGCTCCATTTGAGTCCACCAAGACGTAGGTTTGGTTCAAGTATTATGGACACAAGTACAATCGGAACATGTGTGGTAGATAGTCCAGAGACCAAATTCGTTGGGATTTGCCCGACTTTGGACTCGATCCATTTTGCGTGCATCACCTCTTTGGTTGTTTGTCGTTCCACCACCAATAGCCTTCGTGTCAGGCACGAGGACTCGGATCCCATGCACTGGAATCTTAAATTCAAATCTGTCTTGGATGCCGGTTACGTGTGGACATAGTTACTTGACTTCAAAGTGTTTGATGCCTGGTTCCTATGGAACCAAAAAAAACTGGCACATCTTGATCGAAGTTACCTCCCCGTGTAAAGAGTCTCAATCAACCCCATCATTTTGTTCCGATCAAATTTGTTGCTTGTGATCTCTCTTGTGTGGCGGGATGTCTATGGAGCATGTCATAAAGCAATCATGATTATAATAGATACTGCTATCATGGACGCTTCTAAAGCCTGCATATTCTAGCATGGCAGGTGTTAAATGCGGCAATGCTTTATTGGCCAATGCCAAATGTTCTTTACGTTGAGGGATATGCACTTGACAGGTTTGCAGAAGGATCTTGGGCTCTACAACCTGTCCACCAAAATAAGGTACATTTATCCACATTATGAAGAAAATAAGTTAAGTTGTTGATTTGTTCCGTATTTTGTAAAAGAATTAAAATGAGTAAGATTGACATAGGGCAAAACAATCATTAACACCATTCCAATTTGGAACATTTAATTCATTTTAGAACAAACATTTTTAATAGATAATGTAAAATAGAGTTCATGCATTTCATAGAAGAAGAAATTGGTCACAAGCAAACATACATGGATGTATATGCGTACACAATTACATAAGCATGCATGGATACATAACCTCCCAATATCAGAGCTGCGATTTCATATGGATTTTGTTGGTCTTTACATTAGCCTTACAAAATTCTATGCTTGAATCCAGGTAGGTTTGGTACTCGATGCCGGAATGGAGGAAGAGCTCAGAATTCGCCATTTGCAGGTTGCAGATGCTACAAGAGCTTCCTTAGGCTTGCCTATTGTGGAATATATGGTTACAGATGCTCCTTTGAAGGTACACTCTATGAACATGCTACCTACAAGGGAAAAAGAAGATACTACAAGTTAGAGCATCATCTTCTGCTATAGAACAACAACTAAAATATGTTTTGTAATGTTTTTCATATATTCATTTAATGGTTAGATGAATGGGAACTCAGATATGTGCAAGCTTCTTCTTGTATCTTCATTTGATGTTAATGTTGTGACTTCTCCTATATGTTTGGATCTTGTGACCTTATATGCATAGTTTCTTCTTAATGAAGTTAATTAGAAGTAGTCACTGATAGCTTCATATTGATTGATGAGCATCACTTTTTGTTCTAAGGTTGCATTTGCTATAATATCAAAGATTTTCTTGAGAATTTGGTCTTGTATGCTTTTTGACTACCATTAATCATATCGAGCTGTTCTTTTTCTTTTTCTTTTTCCCTTTTTTTAATATTGCATTGGCCTTATTTGGTCATTGTTTTCCTGTGATTGTCACACAGAATGTGAGATTATGTCCAGCTGTATTTCTTTGCTGTTATATTGTAGTTACCTTCATTATCTATCAAAGAAGAAGAGATAAGAATTTATGTATCATTCAAATTGTCTGAATGTTTAAAAATATACATTCTCTTGACAAGTGAGTGCGTGCGCGCGCACGTGCGCACACACGCACAGAGAGGGAGAGAGAAAGAGATAGAGAGAGATGTGGGAGTAACAAATCACCAATTATGAAAAAAGGCACAACTATCAAAATTTCTTCATGACAGAGTCTCCCCTGAAGGCTAGGTTTATGTGAGGAGCATGCACAGGACACTGCATGCACCAACCATATTGAAATATTGTTAAAGGTGAACATAACAAAAGGCTATTTTTGTAGAATAGAGAATAATCAGAAAAAATTGCAGGGTTGGAGTTTAAGGGCGAGAGCATATGGAAGCAGGCAAATGAAATTTAACAGGTTATGATATACAGGGCCCAAAAATTTGCTAGAGTATTATACAATTATGTTCCATTTGCTTCTTCATAGCTTGCTGATCAGTTGATATAAAAATTTGGTGCATACGTCACCATTGATAAGTGGTGACAATATAAGGAACATGAGAAATTATAAACATTTCGGTGAAAAGATGAATGCTTGAAATTTTACATATAATAACTTTTGGCCATATATAGCCCAACCTTTGCAATCAAAAGGCTTTCAGTTGATCAACTATTTGATCGGGTTAATTGCTGAAGTTCTGAAAACCCTGTGACTTGGGCTCTAAGGAACACCTTCAAACCAATAGAAGCCCAGTTCTTAAGATTTTTGCCTACCATCAAGATCTTGATACTTCTCTTGAATTCCAATGTCAATATATAGTTGTTGGCAGCATATTTCCATTTGATATGGGAATCATTATAAGTTGTTGACATATTAGACTTTCAGCAAGATTCTCAGATAGCTATTGGTACCCAGATCTCTTGACAATGGGAACTCTTGGACACTGAAACAACACTATAAACTTTATGCGCAATCTCTTCCTTTACCGAGCATGTGATTGCTTTATCATGTTATATGGATATGCATATGAAGAATTTAATCTATCATTAAACATTTTGTTAAAAGCAAAGCAAAAGTAAAACCAAGCTAATTTTTCAGCTGAGAGCTTTATCTTATTTTATAGGTTGAGACATGGATTGATCCAAAATGTGGGAAATCAACAGGAAGGATCAAGCACCCTGATTCATTATTAAGAGCTGTACAAACGTTAGTTAGCCATTCACACATCAATGCAGTTGCAGTTGTGGGGCGCTTTCCAGATGACGATATGGAAGACATGGAAGACTATAGACTTGGGAAAGTAAATTTTATTATTCAATATCTGTTGGGTGATGTTCCATAGTTTGCCATGCTCTTTTTCCAACTGATTGGTGTCTCTCTTGAAACATTTTATCAATGGACATATTTTTTTTTTTAATTAAATATTTAATATATGATGTGGGTATTGCAAATTAATATCATGACTTGATTGTGTTCATGACAGGAACGTGCATGATGGTGTCTGCTTATTTATGCTAGATGCCTTTAGCTTTTCTTGCCATCAGTCTGTTGAGTGGCTTATGGAGATTTTTTGTCATCTTACTTTCAACTTATGCATCTGTCATATGGAATTATTTTTTAGGAGATTAGCGACAGCAGATATACTGATATAGCTAGCGAATACTCTGTTTCATGCTATATGTAAAACAAGGCTTGAACAAGATTTAAGAAAATAAAAGAGGAATGCTTCGCTTTGGGGCATGGGAGTGTGTGAGAGGTGAGCATAATGTTGCCCTGGATGCTACATCAGAACTGTTTTGACATCCTGTATCCTTTGCAGGGGGTAGATTCATTGGCAGGAGTTGAGGCAATTATCAGCCATCTTGTTGTGAAGGAGTTCCAGATCCCCTGTGCTCATGCACCTGCAGTATCACCTATCCCTCTTAGGACGTTACTGTCTCCAAGATCTGCTGCTGAAGAGGTAAATACAATCTTTCCATGCTAAACAACTCATTGTCATACATAGAAAGTTAACATAAGCTTCTGGAACTCTTGATAACATTCTTGTTAAATGTCCAATGGTGAATGCATTACTCCTGCTGTAGATACATTTCTGTTGGATAACAGTTAATGGAAGACCTCCAAGGATGCAAATTTTTTTCCCTTGAGAACTGGGAGCATGAAATTTTTATTAGTTAAAAGAACTTCATTCACAAGCATAAATTGGTCATCTCTAAGTTTTAAATATCAGAGATTCTCTGTGAGGGATTTCACAGGCTTCAAGAAGTTGGTTCTGCGTTGGGCCTAATAGTTGGTCTGCACTCAAAAAATTTTGGTTGCTACACTCTCAACAACCTCATGCACTGTCTTGAAGACACAATAAGCTTTCTCTTAGTTTCTTTGGATTAGGTGAATTTGATACAAAATCTTGAAATAAGATCTTGTTAACCAGAATATGGATTTCATTGGCAGAATAACACTGGATTGACTGGATAGAGGAATCTTTATCGCTAGAATAATGGTTTGGTAAACATTTGATATGATTACAATTCTGTATTTCAAGCAGGCATTAAATCACTACTCAACGGGTAACCAAAAATATTAAGAATTTTTATGGCCTGTGAATTGTGGAAGGGCAGTTATTTTATTTGTCTAGAGTGCTCCTTTTAGAAGTGAAATCTGGAAGTTTGGAAAGGCTATGAGATCAACTCACATCAAGAAACATGTGAGAGAATTGAATCATTGAATAAAATCAAATTTGATTATATTGGCAAACAGGGTTAGACCAAGAAAATTCGGCCATGCATGCTCCACATATCCGGAAAAAGAATGATAGGAATATTAAGGCAACAGTAGTGTATAAGAAGCTTAGCTCAATAGATGTTTAATCCAGGACAATTTTGATAGAGGGATTAATTGGTTATGCCATTATTGCTCTCAGGGAAAACCAAAATATATACTACTTTTGAATGAAATAGTTGGCTTAGATGAAATGCAAATGACATTGAGGAAATATCGTTCTTCTAGTCATGCCTTCTACGTCAAAGCAATAGATTTCTATTGAGTTTCAGAATTTGCTAAGTTATATTGCTTTCTCACCATTTTCAAGTGGAAGCAAAAGGAAAATTATTTTAAATGCTACCATTTGTACTTTAAGGGTAGAAAGTGAATATGTGCTCCATGAATAATAGACACAAAGTAAAATAGCATCATTTTTTTTTGTCAGTCTTTTTTTTCCTTTTTTAATATCGTTAATCCATTATGCCCATATCTCTGTGAAATATTAGACATACAAAATATGTGTCTGTTAAATATTTTGTGTGTCATATGCTTGTTAAAGACTCTGTTTTGTAATTGGAAGAGCAGAAAAATATTTCCATAGATTAAAATTAAGAGAAATTAAAATACTGATGTATTTTCTCTTCATCATTTGGTAGGGTTCTCAAATTTCAAGTTCCTTTTTGTTGTCTCTCCCTCTCTGTCTAATGGATACAATGGAGTGCATCAATAAAAAAAGGTTAGATGTATGCTAATATTGGGCACATGTGATGCATTTGGGGAGAAGCATGGGTGTCTGCGATCTCTCCAGCAATTGCAATTTTTTTATTATTTATGTGATGTGATAAACAGATACCCACTTTTGGATGGTGCACTTCTTTAATTCTCAAGGCCAAAGATAGCAAAACTCTATTGAAAGGGTGAATCCATTAAATAATAGTGTCTATAAGGAGAGGGGAGATGTGAGTGGATGGGAGGGGGAATGTTGCACAAAAGGCTTGTCTGCCTTGTGGCTGGATGTTATGCCTTTCACATTATTTATATTAGTACATTGATTTTGCTTCATATATGAGGTGGTCAATGAAAATTACTTGGACAAACCCACCTTCATAATGCCCAATCTTACACACTTATACTTGCCATAGGGCCTTGAACATACATCTTATTTGAAAATTATGCTTAGAGGATCACATATGACTAGCCCGATAATGCCATCTGATTTGTAATCCAATCCCAAAATCAGGTAGCACCTGTGGAGAGTAGAGAAATATAACTAATTAGAAAGGTATAGATTATTGGCCTACCATTTTTTTCTATCATGTCAATGGTTAGGGTTCTAGTCTCATATCTATCCCAAGTTCTTTCTGGTCCTGGTTCTCTCAAACCTACAAAGCTCAGGTCATACCAATTCTCCCAATCCTGACTTCACACTGCCAACAGTACCAAGATCCCAACCCATAGAGACCGGAGATTTGAGAGTTCAAGAGCTAATTAAGGCTTCTTGAGATGTTTTAGTGTGATGCCTAGACGACAAGGCTAGATATGGTAAAAGAGGATTATATTGTTTCTTTCTGAAAGAAAACACTTTGAAGGGTGTGTTGGTTAAATTAATAAATTCCATCTTTCCTGCTGCTTCAGGATTTGCGTCTCAGCTATTTAAAGGGTGTGTATTGTGAAAAGTTGGTCTGCCTAAGCATTTCTTATCAATGGCTCACCATTTAAAAAGGAGATCGACATAGAAATCTTTTTATTGTTACACTCCAGCTATGTCTGCATTCTGCTTTAGAGAGGTTAAAATGAGAAAAGAATTTGACGTGTACAAAACTTTAATGAAGAGAAAAGCGAACATGTCATTGTTCTCCGCTTCAATTCTTTTATGTATGGAGTGTGAATTTAGGTTTTTGACACCCAGAATTACAAATATGAGTAGTACCTAAGAGTCTTAATTGAAATATTCAGCAAGAAGAACAGAATCATAAATGTATTAAAAGACAGGAAAGGAATGTATTACAAAATCATCAAATCCTTACCAAATAATAAAAGAAAAGTTAATGTGTCATCTTAAGCCTTCAATTGTTTTCAATTATGGCATATGAATTAGCATTTCTGCTTAATGTTTCAAATGTAAGCATTACCAAAAGCATATGAAAATCTAACCTTTTCTTTTTCACTCACTAATATATGAGAGCTATGTATTAAACACACATCAAAACTCCAGATTACTGGTTCACCCTTGAAGTCATTATTAGAATGAAGATAATTTGTTGGTGTTTTTTGTATTTTACTGAACTGACATCCTCTTCTGCATCTTGGTATCTACATGGTTTTCAAATGGATGCAGGCTGAATGATCATCCCATTTTGTACCCTTCAGGCAGTCTTTCTTGAATCCGTGCATTGTGTGTGTGTGTGTGTTGGTGTCTTAATGAGTGCATGGTTAAGTTTATTCCTCAAATAACTGGAAGAAGGTTTTCAAAATAATGAAATATACTGTAGTTTTTAGAACATTTTATACCTCAAATAACTGGAAGAAGGTTTTCAAAATAATGAAATATACTGTAGGTTTTAGAACTTTTTTATTTTTATTTTTATTTTTTTTGCTTAAAAATACACAAAATATCAGCTATGAAGTTGTGTTTGCTACCTGGAGACTGATTTCTTTGGCAAGCAATACTTGTATTGACATGCCTTTCTCTTTATCTATGCTGCAGCTTGGGTATACCTTTCTTCCCTGTGTGCTTGCTGGTTTAAGTTGTGCACCCCAGTATGTGACAAAGAAACATGGATCCTTGGACAGTGATTGTATAGCGGCTAGTAATGTTGACAGTGTAATGCTTCCTGCTGATGCTTGTGGAGGGGATGGTGCTCTTGCTTTTGCAAGAAGCATGACAAACAATAAGGTACGCCATAAGAGTTATTGGTTTTGCTGTAGACATATCTTTTGAAGGCTTACAAAAGCATCCTTTCTTGAATCCTCTTTGACTTACCGACTTGAAGATGGTTCCATTATATCTTTGCCCTGATTAGACTCATAGGAGCATTGTTTGTGCAGTAGAGCTGTCTCAAGTGCAGCCTATTTCCTGAATAATTAATTGCTATATCATAATTTTTTCTAGTTATCAGTTTTGATCATTTTTTTCATATAAATGCTGACGACTTGTGATGTCTTAAGTGGATATGCTTTTTGATATAAAGGTGTGAGTATAATTTTTTTGCAGCCTCTGATAATTGCTGTTCAGGAGAATGAGACAGTGCTCGACGATACACCTGAGAAGTTTGGGATTGAAGTGGTATGCATCACTCACTTGAAACCTTTCTTGCTGGCACCAGTTAGCTATCACACTCAAAAATCTATATATGAACTTCATTTCTTCTCATTCTTCAGGTGAAGGTCCTAAATTATTGGGAAGCTATCGGGGTTATTGCAGCTCACAAGGCAGGTGTCAATCCAAAAGCCCTCAAAAGAGAAGGAATCAATAATGTCAGATGCCTTTCAATGTCATCCTCTAATGATCGTAAAGCTTCTTTGCCCTCTGCATTGCATGATCGAGTTTATTCATTGTAAATTTTTGACAGTTCATTCGAATATATTTATTTATCAGTGAAATAGTTAGTAATGCGGTTCCATACTTATCGAGTTCTATTGAAATTTGATACGCTTGATGAGTACAAGATTTACCAAAGTAGCGTGAAACATCTCAGGTTGAAATGCTTCCTTGCCAACTTTGTGTAGGTTATCATTGATTTTTTGATCAAAAAAAACTCTGATAATCTAGAAATATGTGTAGATACAAAGAGAGATGTTAATCGGCATTAAACTGTTTCATACATGTATGTGTTTTAACAATTCAAGTTTCCAGAGATATACAAACACCATTACGGCTTCCATTCGGAGCTCTGATGAGGGTTAAAAGCTATCGTGGCATCACTATGTTTAGAGCAAAACTGGACGCAAGGTCTGGCCCTAAAATGTTACCGTCTGGAAACCCCGTCTACCGACCAAATTGTTTCCCCCGTATCATGATACCAAGTTCTGTATGCGATATATTCGTCTATGGGCTTTTTCCGAAGAAAATAAAAACAGATGCACCAGAGGTGGAGCTTACCCGTTTCAGTAAAACAGGAAACAGCTTTCGTGACTGATGACAAACCTCTGTTTGCTCAGATGTGATGAGTCGGATAAAGCTTGCATTATGTCTGTACCCGGGAGAAAAGCGTTCATTTTTTTTTTTTTTTAAGTCTACGGTGAGCCCGTCGCACGGAGGATCCCACCCCCCGGAGGACTCCCGCGGTGATTGGCGCGCACGGAGGAACGCGGCCCCCCCCCCACCTTCTTCTCCTCTTTTTCTTTTTTTTTCTTAAAATAAAATTAAAAAAAAAAAAAGATGGAGGGCTCCGTATGCGAACGGACTTACCGTAGATTTTTTTTTTTTTTTTTAGATAAAGGAGAAAAGGGTTCATGGGTAAGCTACGCAAAATAAAAATTGTTACGAGTTTTTTTTTAAATAATATAAAAAAAATTTAATTATTAAAATAATTTAAATTTGAATTTATTTATCAGTTTAATACAAAAATGATAAAACGTCATTTCAAACGGCGTTTTTAAAAATATTATATCATTTGATACTTTTAATTATTCTTCAAAAAAAAATAAAAAAATAATAAAAAAATTAAAATTAAAATTTTAAATTTATAAAAAAATAAAAATTATAATTTTAATAAAAATAAAAATTATCATTTCAAATTAATATCTCCATTTCAAATTATCTTTAAAAAAAAATTATAAAAAAAATTATAAAAAAAAATAAAAATATCATAAAAAAGCATTGAAAAGAAATAGAAATTATAATTCAAAATGTTAATAAAATAAAAATTATAATTTTAATTCAAATAAAAATCATCATTTCAAATTACAATCTCCTTTTTAAAATTAATTTTTTTAAAAAAATATCATAAAAAATAAAAAAAATATTAAAAAAATAAAAAAAATAAAAATTATAATTTTGAATAAATTTTTGAAAATAAAAATTCAAATTTTAATTAAAATAAAAAATAAATTTAAATTATTGTCTTCATTTAAAATTAATTTTTTAAAAAAAATATGTAAAAAAATATCAAAAAAATCTTAAAATTTTTAAAAAATAAAGAATACCATAAAAAAAAGAGAAAGAAATCATAAAAAATAAAAATTATAATTTTGAATATAAAAAATAAAAAAAATTATTTTAATTCAAATAAAAATCATCATTTCAAATTACTTTCTCCATTTCAAAATATCTTTTTAAAAAAATATCTGAAAAAAATTGTTGAAAAAAAAATAAAAATATCATAAAAAAAGAATTTAAACGAAATATAAATTATAATTCTAAATTTTAAGAAAAATATAATTCTAAATATAAATTATAATTCTAAATTTTGAATATATTCTAAATTATATTCTAAATTATAATTCTAAATATAAATTATAATTCTAAATTTTGAATATAAATTATAATTCTTTTATTTTCTTAAAATTTAGAATTATAATTTATATTTCTTTTAAATACTTTTTTTATGGTATTTTTTTTTCAACAATTTTTTTCAGATATTTTTTAAAAAGATATTTTGAAATGGGGAAAGTAATTTGAAATGACGGTTTTATTTGAATTAAAATTAAAATTTTTATTTCTTTATATTTAAAATTATAATTTTTATTTTTTCTGATTTCTTTCTCATTTTTTTTATGGTATTCTTTATTTTTTCAAATTTTTAAGATTTTTTTTAGATATTTTTTTTACATAT
Organism: Elaeis guineensis; assembly: GCF_000442705.2. NCBI lineage: Eukaryota > Viridiplantae > Streptophyta > Magnoliopsida > Arecales > Arecaceae > Elaeis > Elaeis guineensis. Next base: position 105,738,413 of record NC_025995.2, on the reverse strand, counting down.
TTTTTAAAAAAAATTAATTTTAAATGAAGAAAATAATTTAAATTTATTTTTTATTTTAATTAAAATTTGAATTTTTATTTTTAAAAATTTATTCAAAATTATAATTTTTATTTTTTTATTTTTTTAATAATTTTTTTAATTTTTTTATGATATTTTTTTAAAAAAATTAATTTTAAGAGGAGATTGTAATTTGAAATGATGATTTTTATTTGAATTAAAATTAAATTTTTTATTTTCTTAACATTTTGAATTATAATTTCTATTTCTTTTCAATGCTTTTTTATGATATTTTTAATTTTTTTATAATTATTTTTTATAATTTTTTTTAAAAGATAATTTGAAATGGGGATACTAATTTGAAATGATAATTTTTATTTTTATCAAAATTATAATTTTTATTTTTTTATAAATTTAAAATTTTAATTTTAATTTGTTTACTATTTTTTTATTTTTTTTGGGGAATAATTAAAAGCGTGAAATGATATGACGTATTTAAAAATACCGTTTGGAATGACGTTTTTAAAAATGCCATACCAAATGGCGTTTCTATTTTTTTTTGGGGGGTGACGTGGCATGATAAAATGTCATTCAAAATGATATTTTATCATTTTTACATCAAATTAATAAATAAGTTTAAATTTAAATTATTTTGATAATTAAATTTTTTTTATATATTACTTAAGAAAAAGACTCAAGTTGTTACAGCATTGGACCCAACGGATATGCCATGTAGCTCCCACCATCAAATCCAATGGAGATCTGCCAGCTGTGTTTGTTGTTTCTGTCCTGGTCTGTGGTAACAGCTGGAATCACTCGGTCGGGGGACGCGGTTCAGGCCCGCCGCGCTGGGGCCGTATGCAAGGTCTCCGACCGTGGCGAACAAACTTCTCCATGATCAATCTTAGTTGGCACAGGAATGGAAGAATCTGAAGGAAATCAAGATGGTTCAAAGCCTTATCCATAGGAATCGATATATTGATATCTCAGCTGATACAATAGTTTTGTGATTAAATAGTATCTAAATAATTAAATTTTTGATTTTATTAAATAATATAATTAATAAATTAGATAAGATGTCGTCGGATGATAATAACTCTTTTAAATGTATGTTATTATTGAGCATGCGGTGCTAGAATAAACTTTCAAGATAAAGCTCTCAACTGCAACCTCCATTAAATTGAAACAAATTGTACCATATGTATATAATCATGGCACGGTATTTTTTTGGGATGTATGGATGAAAAAGATAATGTTGCTAATCTTATAAGTAGATTTTATTATTATTCATTAATATGGCATACAAAATTTTAATCTTGATTGGTATGAATATTTTATTTCTCTATCTTAAGATATAAAATTATATAAAAATATATTTTAATATCATTTTTTTCATCGTGTTCAATATAAAATCTCATCATTCAAAGATACCTTCTTTTTTTTTTTTTTCAATATACGGATCGTTCTAATCTAATGTGAATATACCTTATAAGATCAGAAAATAATATATTCTGAGATGACGAAGGAACGATGTAAAATCAAGCCTGTTCAGTCCACGGAGCGTCACCGTCTGCTCTGCAGAAAGCCATCCAATCAAAAGTTTTTGCTTGGTGGATATCTTTAACGGTGACTCCAAGCAATTGAAACTACTCAATCGTCCCTGCCAACGTACAATTGTAGGTCCCAGACGCTGACCCGATGATGGAAGCAACGGGTCATTTCACGCCTGGGATCGGGTTGTATCTTCCGCGCGAAAGAATGATTCACCTTCTCTCGCGATGCCAACCGTTGGATCGCGCAATGGCCGCGTCGAAATCTTTGAGAGCCGTGCAATATGCAATCCAACGGTTGAGATTGCGGAAGAAGGTCTATCATCATGCGAAGGATACAACCCGCCTTGAACAATTACGATGTGCAACCTCCTCATCCGTCGCTTGTCTTCGCGGTTGGCTGGTATTCTAGTTTCACCATGTATATCTTATACCATTTGTTGTGTCTTCCAGCAGCGCGAAAGGAGATCCCAGGGTTGGTCTGCCATCTCCATCCAACAACCAACCGGTCCAAAATTTTTCATTCGTCAGACGTGAACATGATTTCCCGCCTTTGGTGCTAGCTAGATTGCACTTCCACGGATCCATGGTAAGTGAGAAATCCATTTGTCATGCTCTAAGATTTGTTTTGACCCGGTCTAGTATCAAGACGGGAAGGTAGAGCGCACGTGAAAAACAAAAAAAAGAAGAACAAAGGAATGTTTATGAGCGAAAATATGTGGTTGAAGTGTTTGAACCATGTTATTACTTCATTTGTTGGGCATAGTATCACGAAACTTATTAATCAATCCAAGGATGAGAGAGAGAGCTCAAGGCTGGAATATTTCGGGAGATTATACGAATTATCATTGTGATAATATTAAGAAGGGAATTTTTCAAAAATAAGAGAGAACTGATTTTTTTTTTTTGTCGTAATGAACTAACCGAGTTTGACAAACTATCAATCTATTTATTTGTTCTTTGACGAGTAATGACATACGAAACGATCTCATCTTTAAATTGTCAAAGCTTCATCTTTTATGAGATGTAAACTATTGGTTTGCAACATGCTAGTCTAACTATAGGTACAAAATCTTATGGCCACCGACCGCCAATCATCTTGATTAAGGATCGGCAATTAATTTCAGCAAGTTAGTAATGCTTAAGTTTAATTTAATAGATCAAACTTGCAATTTACATAGATTTAGATTTTACGCGAGATTAAGAAAAAATTATTGATTTGACCGGATCCACCAGCTCAGTAGTGAACTAGCTAGTTCAACCACAAACGGACATTGTATTGCTCTATTCTCTTCTTTTTTTTTTTTTTTTTTCTCTATGAATACAAATATTCGTTTGTGGTTGGACAAGTCTATTGCTAAGCGGATGGAGCTGGCCCAATCAATAATTTACGCTAGGGTTAAAAGTGCCCATCCCAACCTCATCCCCACGGTGCCTTATCTATGGTTGGGCCTTTCTAATGCTTAAACCAACGGGTTGGTAACTTGTGCATGTAATAGTTTTATAATTATTTCATAACACTGCATTTATATGTACGATCCCTTAAATTTATCGTCATGGATATGAAATACACAAAGTATTAAAGATGAAGCCTTCTGAGCCTCGATCTTCCAAAACTTGGACCAAATCTAAGGATGCGGTATGGATGCATGGGGAAAGCTATCAGTCAGCGCGGAACGTGTGACCAACCGGCTTCCATCACTCTCCAAAGAGAAATCTAATATCCACAAAGTTCGTCTACTTTTTGTTGGCAGTTCTAGAAACCGAAACAAAATAAAGAGTTCTAACCAAAAAAGATAAAAAAAAAAAAAAAAAAAAAAAAGAGTTCTAACCGCAACTAACAGACCACACTTCCCCCTCCCAAACAACCATTCTTCTGGTCAATGGTCAACTTCATCTGAGTCCTTCCATATACTTGTACCACCCAAAAATCTCTATTATATATCCTTCATCTTTGCCCTCTCCTCCATTACCTTCGACCCTTTATCTTTCTCTCCCTCCACATCTCTCTCTCTCACATACAAATAGAGAGAGAACAATGAGGAAGCCTTGTTGTGATAAGCAAGACACCAACAAGGGAGCATGGACCAAACAGGAGGACGAGAAGCTCATTAACTACATCCGCGCCCATGGAGAAGGTTCTTGGAGATCACTTCCCAAGGCTGCAGGTTTTGCACACCTCAAGTCTGAGTGTTATGAATGATTTCGTCGGTTCCCTGGCTAATTGTTACTACTCTTCCTAGGACTGCTTCGGTGCGGTAAGAGTTGTAGGCTACGATGGATAAACTACCTACGGCCCAATGTTAAGAGAGGGAACTTTGGGGAGGATGAAGAGGACCTCATCATTAAGCTCCACGCTCTTCTTGGCAATCGGTATGCTTAGCTTTCAATGAAGAACAAGTAGTACTTATTAATACCAATGAACTTGTAGAAATTAAGAGTTTCATACTGATCAGTCGTTTTCTATGATTTGTATTTACATCAATAGGATGGCTTAGGGCTTCCATTCCTAATGATCAGAACATAACATCAGAATCATGCTGTAAATGGTAAATCGTATTGTTGCTTATAAAACTACGGAACATGCCATGGACACAAGGTATTAGTGCAACACCTTGATTTTATTACCGGTCAAGGTATATGTAAGTATGAAGTTTTGATCAAAAACAATTACACTTGAGGTAGCCTGTGGAGGTTTCTTTCCAAGTAACTGGATCGATCTTGTCCAGTGTGATATATATATATATATAACATGCTGATGAGGGCAATGCTTTTTGGTGAATAGATTAGGCTGCGCGAAGCTTTTGTTGCAAGTTTTTTTTATTTGCGACCTCCTGTAGTCTCACAGGGCTTCGAGAAGTCCTTTATTTTTCTTCCTACAGGGTTAATATCCGACATAGAAGGTTTTGAGGTGCATAGCAGTTGGGATCTCTTCATTTGTAGTTCTAGAGATATATATACTAGGATGTGTAGGATCACCATGAGTGCACATACATACTGTCTGCAGCTTCACTGCATATAACTGTTCATGGAGGATTTAGTTAATATGTGCAGAAATTTGCAATATTAGCATACATATTATTTTTTTGGCTTTATTATGATCTTTATAAGGTGCAAGAATGAAATTGTTATTCATTAAGGCAAAATGAGTAATGAAATTGGATGGTTTGGTAGCATTGACTTGGATTATCAGAAAAAGAGGATCGAGAATGGAGTGTATTTAGGGCCCATTGGCTGTCGAACGTTAGAAGGTAAATTTTCATGGAAGAACAGGATATGAACATAAAGGTTGGACCATTTGTTCCTTTGCAAATTAGTCTGGGAGGGGGAGAGAGGGAGCCAAGTGCACAAAGGATCCCTTCTTCATCTGGTTTTGTGTAGACGAGGAAATTGCTGCTGCTCATGGAGGTGGTGGCATGGCGTTCCAGTGCCGAATTCCTGGTGTCACAGAATTCCTACATTATTTTTTCTTCTTTTCTCTGTCCGTCCTTTGTAATCCTCTTTAAATTATCTTTCCTTCAATAAATTGCAGGTGGCTTATTGCCTCCCTTACAATCAAAAACAAAAAAAGATTCTCATGGTGAGGACATCACGCTGTGCTTGTATACTGGTTTTATTCACAGCCTTGTATGAAAAATGACAAAGGACGTGGGTGATGCCAATGAAGTACACCATATGATCCAGTGGTGTATAGAGCCTTGTTCCAAAGTTACCAGAAGCAACCTTATAGTGATTTTCTGATTTTATTTTATTTTATTTTTTGGCTTTAGGTGGTCATTGATAGCTGGAAGGCTGCCTGGACGAACAGACAATGAGGTGAAGAATTATTGGAACTCTCATCTTAGGAGGAAGCTCATGAGTATGGGGATCGATCCCAACAACCATCATGTCAGCCAGAGAGTCCCTCTCCACCAGCCTCAAAACTCGGGGAATGTAACGTTATTAGGTGGGCCTGTGAACCATGAACGCATGGAATGCCAGCAATTGAACCCTGTGACGGAGAATGATCGAGTGTCTGATAGTGAGAGCTGCCTGGAGGACAATGCCTCCATGTTGCCTGACTTGAACCTTGATCTCACGAAGTCCATTCCTTCTCCACCTCCTACAGTTGTGGAGTGGAGGCCAGAATCCGAAGAGTTGAAGGCATCATCGGAACTAGGGAATGCAACCAAACCGACACTCCTCCTCTTTAGATAACCTGATAATGCTTAATATTGAATTGGTGAACATTAAGGGAGAGCTTCTTAATATTAGTTTGAAGCCTAAAATGAAGGGTAGATTGTGGTCTCTTCTTAATGCTAGTTATGTACCTCTATTAGCTAGGATTTAGGTTTAAGGCCATGTAAGGGAAACAAGGTAGATGGCAGTGCAGCAAGTTTGATTCCATGATAGAAATTATATATTTTTTTGGCTATCATCACTAAGTTCTATAAAGGAACTCTTTGTATTTTAATATGCATATACACAATTCAAATTACCAAAGCTAGCTCAAAGCATGGACAGAAAGATGGAAACTGAAGTTAAATAGATAATTAAATAGCCAAGTTATGAGATCTCTAATTTTCATTTTATAAAATCTCTAATTTTCATCAAAAAAATGAATTCTGATAACCGTACGTAAATAGTTTGGACAAGGCTTAGTGGTTTTGTTTTGGTGTGATAATTAATACATGCACTTGCAAGATAACCAACCATTGGATATGAAGGCATACCATCAGCGGGTGACCCCGTCCATGGTAGTAGTGCTAGCTGTTTATCTATCAGCTATATAAATGTACTGTTACCAAACTTTGAATAGATGCACAAATTACTCTAAAAAGAAGAATAAGAAGAAGAAAACGAATAGATGCACGAATCAACCTGAAATGGTTAGCCGATTGTAGAACGTTTGTTTTACAGTTCTGTCGGCAGACCTCGTATATATTGTTAGGAAAAGATAAAAGCTAAATGGAAGTATAGATAATAGCATGAAAGTATGGATAAAAAGCATGCAGATGATTGTAAATGGAAGTATTTCAGGCGTGATCTACGACATTTAAATAGCTAAATTTGACGGATATATAGTGTCATAATTGAATTCGTCTCATAGAATGTACATGATATATACTTGGGTACCTTTTTTTAATTTTTGAGGTAATCATATGTGAGTATGTACCTTTAACACTATCGTGCCGACAGTCTAAAGGACAGACGTACCGAGGACATGAATGCAGGGTAGCAGGTGGCATGCAATAATATTGAGGTTTTGAGGTTGGTCTAGTCCTAAAGTTGCATGTGGTTGAGCCTTCCTAGTCCCTACTGACCAATCCTTCAAAACCTTTTCCCGTTGATTTCGTTTATAGGTTCCTTGCTACCAGTTGAAGGACTGGAATGTTTTCTGGCCAAAAAAAAAAAAAGGAGTAGAATGTTGAGACAAAACTACAATTCTATTTGATGCCAACATGCGAAGGCCATGCCTCAACGGAAATATCCGAAATGCTTGTAGCTCACAGCATCCGGGACAATGTTAGTGCGTGCAAAGCACCGTATGACCGAGCATACGTACCCAGGATATATATGTACCATGCAATCGCAACTTCCTTGCAGTTAAAAGTAGCTGCTAAACCTTATCCGTTGTCCATGGATTAACTGCCATTAAATATGTATGTACGTATGCACGCACGCATATATATATATATATATATATATATATATATATATATATATATACATACACACACACACGCATGTTAGAATTAGATTGATCATATTTGGATCATATTTGAATTCAGATTTGATAGATCAAAATTGGAGTCCTACATCAACTGTTAAATCATTGAATATGATCTACTATATCAAAATTTTTTACATATAAAAAAAATCATATAATTTGAAAATTACTAGCCTAAGCCCATACATCAAGTAGTCCAAAATTGGATAGCTCAAACAAAATTAAATTAGATATATTTTTTGATCACTTGATGCATAAGTTAGAGGTCTTCAAATTATATGATTTTTGATACATAAATTATTTTGAGATAGTAGATTACACCCAATGATTTGAATCATCGATGTAGAATCCTCATTATCCAATTTTGATCTGATCGAATTCGTGTATATAAAATATAACTATGTAATATTGAAATTTGGATGCCAAAGCAAGTCTAATTATACTAATTAAAGCTAGTGATGTATTTTTTATCAGAAAAAAAAAAAGGCTAGTGATGGATCTTTGTCTTCGTGGAAGGAGACGAACATGTGTATCTATCATGGTTGATTGGATGATTCCTATTAAATAAAAAAAAGCCTCATGAGATATATGTATTAAATAGAAAGAAAAACCCTAATTCTTTTATTTTATTTTTTTCCTGCAAAAACAAAATAAATACATCGGTTTTAATAAACCGATGTCCTTCAAAGTCAATATTTATTTAATTGCATGGCTCTTTTATATACATAGGTAGAGGGAGAGATGGATCACCATCTCAGCTGTACCATGGTGCAATATAGATAGGGCTTCATGGATTTCTTTTCCCTCTCTTTCCTCATTGCATACTCATTTGTTGCCTTTCGTCATAGGTGAGGATTGAGAACAGCGAATAAGTTTTCTCAAAACCGATGTCCTTCAAAGTCGATATTTATTTAATTGCATGGCTCTTTTATATAAAGCGATAGAGAGAGAGATAGATCACCATCTGATGTATTCAGATCTGAATAACTATCTTGTATAGATAAGAATAAAAGTTGGAGCACAAGAAAAAAAAAAGAAAAAATTTTTTGAAATCTGATTGATAAGAAAATCGCCACAATCAGATCATAAAAGGATAGAACGCCACATTCAAGAAAAAAAGAATGTGAGTGATAAGTTTTAGGATTTATAACTCATCACTAACACACAGAGATTAGATAAGAGAATTCAACAATATTCATTTTCATTCATTGAAATCTGAATTGAATATATAAATCGTCTCCCTTTATATAGATAAGAGAGAGAACATAAGACAAATTCAATAAATGAAAAAAAATAACAGAATTTGACTATCATGAAAATGATGGTGGATGTATCTTGCCACTATAAAAATAATGGTGGCTGCATCTTGCTACAAAGGAAATGATAATGGCCGTATCTTGCTACTATAGAAATGATGGTGGCTGAAGATCATGGTGAATTAGGAAGAACAAAACAACTTTGGCTGCATCTTGCTACTATGGAAATGATGGTAGCTGGAGATCATGGTGAATTAAGAAGAATAAAAAAATCTTGGCTGCATCTTGTTATTATGGAAATGATGATGGTTGGAAATCATGGTGAATTAGGAAGAACAAAACAAGCTTCTAAACTCGATCTTTTCTCAAACAATAATTTTTTTCAAATTTCTACCAAATCTGATTCATACCACATCATGCTTCAGCAAAATCATCAATTTGATTCTTGAATTCGTATATAGTATGTGATCATCTTTTTTTTTTTTTTATGATGGTGCATATCACCATCTCAGCTATAGCATGATGTACAGGGGCTTCATAGATTTCTTATCCCTCTCTCTCTCTCTCTCTCTCTCTCTCTCTCTCTCTCTCTCCATTGCGTACTCATTTGTTGCCTTTCGTCACTGACGAGGATTGAGGACAGCGGATAAGTTTTCTCAAAGGCATCCCCCTTTACACGTTTTCTCGGCTTCTACCTGTCACTGTCTTGAACATTATCGGAACAATTAAATCCATCCATGTTGCCTCACATGCTAGATAGAAGGGCGACTTTTTGCATCTCCTTTTTTGATATCCAAAGCGTCTGTTACCCTGATGACAGGTGATAGCACAAGCGAATTCAAATGAAAAATAAAAAAATAGAAGCACCTGATAAATAAACTTGGACAATAAACCATCTTAATAGTTCACAAGGTTTGCGACCTTGATTTTATGGGACTAACTATGAAACCTCAAAACCATTCGGTAGATTGGAAGACCTCACTAATCTGATAAATTGAACATAATCAATTTTTCCATATTCACATCCAATAAAAAAAATACTCAATCGAGCTTAATCAGCCACTCATATTTTGTTATCTCAAATATTGTTAACCAGCTCCATGATGCATGCAAATTGGCAAGAGTCTTCATCCTCTTAAATTTAGAGAAAAATTATTGCTTTGCATACGGTCTGTAACGAGTCAATGATTTCTATAGATCCTATTCATTAGGTATATATCTTGATATATCATCATCATAAAATCAGTGGTCGTGATTGGCTGTATGTACGACTATACTGGTGCAAGCAGTTCGGGCTATTTTTTCTCCCAACTTGACGGTGGGATTCCACATTTGCGGCTATCGATACGTAAATTATTGCATAGCCATAATATAAAATCCATGCACGACGCGTGAGCGATGCCAACCCACCTCACGTGACTTACCTGCATCAAAACCCAACTCATGCCAAACGACAAGAGCATAATAATAATACAAATAAATAAAGGCGTTCACCAAGACCATGACGGGCACCAATAAGCAAGCAAAGAGATGCACGGACGGAGATAGAGTGGGAGATCGTGCGAGAAAATAGAGAAGAAAGCATCGAGGATGCCAGAATACTGTGTGACCGGGGGGACTGGCTTCATAGCCGCTTACCTCGTCAAAGAACTGCTGGCCAGTGGCCACAGCGTTCGGGCCACCGTCAGAGATCCAGGGGATGAGGCCAAGGTCGGGTTTCTATGGAGCTTGGATGGAGCCAAGGAGAGGCTCAGCTTGGTGAAGGCTGATCTATTGGTGGAGGGAAGTTTTGATGAGGCCGTGAACGGTGTTGATGGAGTCTTCCACACGGCGTGCCCTGTTTTTGTTTCCAGTGACCAAGACATCCAGGTAGATCCAGATGGTCGTGCCTCTTCTCGGACACCAAGTAGCCCTTGTCATCAATGATTGTTTATCGGGCTGTCAGCGTCCAATTTATGTAGACTTTTCGAATTATTGTAGATCTAAAATGGTAGATCCCTTGTCCTCAGAAACATTGGCACCTAATTACTGGTTTTCTTAAAAGTTTATCCAATCGTTTTTTTGAGCGTCTATAGCCTATTTGAGACTTGTCCTCTGTGGCCGACTGCATATAGGTAGGAAATTGCATCGTGTTGACAATATTATGGAATTGTAAGAGAAAAATTATCTTAACTATTCCAATATGATCTTAGTGTGCATTAGATGTCTCGGGGCTCTATGTAGATATAACACTGCTATATACCATGTATTTATATTAGGCCTTTCTTTTGATTGCTTTGTTATATTCATCATCTCAAATTGTTTGCAGGAAAAGTTAATTAACCCGGCCATTAAAGGCACAGCAAACGTGCTCAAATCCTGCTCCAAAGCGAGCTCCGTGCGCCGTGTTGTGCTCACCTCTTCATGCTCTTCCATCAGGTATCGAGATGATGCGACTCAGGCTTCCCCACTCAATGAGTCAAGCTGGAGTGACATAGACTACTGCAAGAGATACAGCGTAATGCTTTATCTTCTTTTGAGGATCCTGGTCTAAATAATTTTTTATTTATCAGTCTCTACTAATATCTGATGTGAAATGCTTCACCCTCTATTCCACACTTCCTGCACAGACTGGAGTTAGAAAGGTGGAAAAGAGTGGAAATATCATGGACTATAAGCTCTAGGTGGTCATGATCTTATTCTGTTTATTATTCGGTATTCTGTGTTATTGCTTGAGTAGGATGTCTGTAATTGCTGACTCTATTTGTTGTCACTCAGATTAAACAGCATCATTTCATCACTCGTATTGGATTATTAGATACATATATATTTGAATGGCAGTTGTGGTATGCTTATGCAAAGACGCTTGCTGAGAAAGAGGCCTGGCGACTATCGAAAGATTTTCGAATCGATCTTGTGGTTGTGAACCCCTCTTTTGTTGTTGGACCATTGCTCGCACCACAACCCACAAGCACCCTCCATATGATACTCTCATTGTTGAAAGGTTAAAGATATAGACCTAGCTCAAAGCATCTACATATATGTTCGGATATCATTTTTTTACTGTTTTAATGTTATCATAAACATATGGATACGCTTGTTTGTCTTATTTATTCCAATTTGCTCATCAACATCCAGGAGAACGCCCTGATTATCCTAACACGACGGTAGGATTTGTTCACATTGATGATGTGGTCCTTAGCCACATTCTGGCAATGGAGGACAGCAGAGCATCAGGAAGGCTTGTTTGTTCGAGTAGCGTCGCTCACTGGTCTGAGATAGTGGAGATGCTCAGAGCCAAATATCCATACTATCCAATCCCCAACAAGTGAGATTCCCCTTTGGGTTTTCTTCATTTGAGTCCTTTGTTTTTCTATTATAAGATTCTCTTCCTAAATTGATGTTGGTCGATATTAGATGTGGTGATCAGAAAGGAGATAGCAACCCACACAGCATGGACACCACCAAGATAAGAGAACTGGGGTTTCCGCCGTTCAAAACTCTTCCCCAGATGTTTGACGACTGCGTTAAGAGTTTCCAAGAGAAGAAATTCCTGTGAGGTTATTGAAAGCCGCCTATCATGGGCATCTTGCACCTAAGAACAGCAATATATGTGGATGCTAAGACATTTCTGCAGTAGCATTATCATTATGAGTTTGGTTTGGTTTGTTTGGAAGATGAAGTTGTTCACATAATAGTAATATCCATTTTTAATGACCTCCCAGAGTTCAGACAAGGTTTTGGAACATAATTTTTTTTGGATCCTTTTTTTTTTTTTTTTTTTTTATGATAAAGGAGGCTGCTACAGCAGCCACCTGACTTTTATTTCAAGAGAAGTAGAGGAAGCATACAGAGTAGCTAAAGAAACAGAGATTACATGGAAGAGGAGTAAAAGCAGAAAATTCTAGCCAAGATTACATGGATCCTATGATCACATGCTCTGGAATATACCGTCATACCAGGGATCTCGACGCAATTCCTTTGTGAAGCCAAAGTTTGAGCGCTCTGCCAAATCCCATTTTAAGATAGGTAATTCCACGGTGAGCTTTGGGCCAAATATTATAGAGAGATTGAGGGAAGATAGAAGTGGGAAGGAAGACTGGTAAGTTTGGGTTGGTGTCATCTCTATACCAATCAGTGGAGAGTTTTCCGTGACCTAGAAGAGTGGTAAGTGTTAAGTCAGTGTAATGTCTCGAGTCATTTTCCAAAGAAAATTTCCAAATGCTTATTTTCATATTACATGACGATTGGATGGCCGCAGACATCGGCCATCTTTGAAAACGTTGCCTTCTGGATGTGTTTATTAGTCTCTTGGTAGCTGCTGCTACTCGACGAGCATGTTACCACACAACTACCAGTCCGCATGAGATGGGAGCAACACCGCAACGAGGTCTAACAGTCTTAACTCCACATCTCGATGTGATTGCAGGCTGCTGGGATGCGCCCATGTCCCACAGGAACGGTTGTTGGATGCCTCAACGTGTGCGTGCAAGATGCGGCGCGCATCATAGACGATTGCAAATCTCAATCGTCCTTACTTCGCACCATCAATTTTCTGATGGTGGTTATTGGATGCTGCATAGTATTTTATGGTGCAAATCGTGCACAATACCGTCTCCCCAAAATGTTTGCAATTGATAGTTTTTTATGATATACTAAGGTTTTGTTACAGTACATCTTGAAAGTAAGATTTGTTGCATCGATTGATAACAGTGCATGCTAATCATATTATACTAGTGTCGAACCAGAACGAAGAATATATTGATATTCGAAATGCCAAATAATATACTATTATCAAACATACCAATATTATATTAGAATGGTGCTGGTACGAGATTTGATACCGAAACACCAATCTTTATTGGAACACTAGCTTGTACGCCATCATGGAGTCTTGACTCATTACTTATTATATTGCACCTGTCTTTATAGCTGAAGAAGTTGGCCTCTCAAGACGCTTGAAATCGTTTGGTCGTTGGATTTTGTCCTTACGTCAGAAATGGTGTCATCAAATAAAATATGAAGCCACAATAAGAAAAGGGAGTCTAGAAGGTAGAAGGCGTCGATGTTCAGCAAGCCTGCAATGGCTGCCGTCATGCGTGGTGTAATACAAGATTTTTCTTATTAAAAGCTGAAAGGCATACATTGGCACCGTCAATAAAGAACGACATAGAGAGAGAGAGAGAGAGTACCATGTCCCTAGTCTACAGGTCCCCCACAAATATTAGAAGTTAGAAGTGGAGTTTTGTAGTCAGGTTTCTTCGCACCGCTGAGCTAGTTCGTTTTCAGGTTTTCCCAGATAATATGGTGGATTTTAATGGGTGGGGAGGGGAAATTAAACCACCAGTAATTCGTGCGGGGATGTTTGGTTTTGTAGCAGACATGGAACTCTGGTTGGCTATGACCTATGCTTATCTCGGTGGTCATATCAAATGGAAGATTCGGGGTTTGATTATTTGAATAAAATTTATTTTGCAAAATTTCAATCCAATTCCTTGAAATATTTTGGTTGAAAATCCTGGTACTCATCCAGATGCTTGGTTGGCGGCAGCAGTCATGGAGGTTGAGCGGAAAAAAATAAAAAAGAAAGAAAACATGGTAAGTATAAAAATTGCTTAAAATTCAAAAATAAATAATCAATAAACATTTACAGAATAGGCTATTGTAACAGATACCATCGGTCCATCGCACCAATAAAACATTTGCGCGATGAAGATAGGCATATATTAGTACTGTGGAGGAACATTTACCAATAACTCCACAACTCCCAATCTAATGTTAGTCCATAATAAATCTGTACTTTCTCGAAAAGAAAAGAAAAACTTTTATATTTGCCTGGAATTTCCAGTCAATAGTATCATCATGCAAAACAAAAATAGACCATGAAAGATATGGTTAGCCTCGTCGGTACCTCTACAGGCTAGGATTGCTATTTTGCTGGCTATAAGATAAATGTGTCGAATTTTAAAAGCCAATTAGAAAATAAATACATGCTATTGGCTATTTTAGCTTGACTCAAATAATCTAGAATAACTACAGAAAAATTAAAATAAATAATTTAAAATAAATAAGATAGTTTTCAAATCATCTTAATCCTTAACATTGAGATAGTAAATTTTATAATGTAGTACACAGGACTCAACTCATGCTAAGAAAAGATCTGATTCAAGCCATGCAAGCTAGATTGGGTTTATGGAGCACCATCATAATTAGAAGGCATCAAGTTTTTATTTTTCCTTCCCTCTGAAGAGATGATCGGCCTTGTGAGACAATCAGCAGTAGAAGGCCATCACCTCTTTCAGCTGGAGAGCTGCTTTAACTCATTAATAGTACCATCACAAACAATTACATACTTGCAGTACATTAAACAACCTTCTAGTAGTGGGATCAGTTTATTTAGATTGTAGCCACCTTTTTCTTTTCTTTTTTTTTTGAAAAAAAAAAACAAAGGTTTTGCAGAATGGTGAGTACCACATGCAATCTATTGACAGCAAGGGAAAAAAACTCCCACACTTGATAGAGCCCCTGGAAGTTACAAGCATCAAGTGAAATGGTTGTGGCATGAGCATATGCTAACATGAATTATAAAGGAACTGAAGCACCCAACTTTGATGTGATACAAGAGCCCATTGATAACCATTAATGTCTCTCCACAAGGGATGCAACAAAATTGATTTTGAGAACGAAAATAACAGGCATCCAGAAAGAACACATGTAATCAGAAGTTCACCTAAGATCTGACTATAGTACCCATGAATCATCACTATCAGTGAGGAATGGCACATGCTTTAAACTATGTATAAGCCTCAGGTAGATAGAAGTTGGACACTGCCATCTTACCTTCAATCATTCTACCTGTCCAGGGCATAACATGCCAGTGGAGAACAAATTCAACTTTCTTACCACGAAGGTTGCTTCCCTGGACGTAATAAATGCAAACCATTAGTTTCTTGATAGTCAATCTCCTGATTTTAAGTATCATTGATTGGTATAAGAAATCTGACAACCGTGCTTTGAATGAGTCTAAGGTATCTGACAATTGCATTTCGAGACCTTTCTTTGAAATCAAAAGCGAGCTCCCTTTCTTTGTTAGGGGAGGGGAGCAAGAGGGGGGGGGTGTGGATCTCAATTGCAGTCTCAAAATAGTAGGGTAACATACAGTGCATTGAAATTGTAATATATTTTCTTGTTTATATTTTGCACCAACTGCCAAAGGAGGTATTGATTCTCAAAAAACTTGCCTGATCAATCAGGGGATATTTGTTGGCGACCTGTGCCTGGAACTTTGCATGATCCTTATCAGGGATTATATAATCCCATAGCGAAATCTAATCAAAGGACAAAAGAAAAATCAACATGAAACGCCCTTCAGCAAGCACCTTAGTGAAAATCATGGTGCAGAAAACAGCACAAAATGATGGTTGATTAAGCGCTTTAATTATGTAAGCAAATTATTGGCCTAGACAACTGAATCCATAAATCTGCGATCTCCACATCATAATACTATGTAAAAGCAGCTACATTTCCCAACTTCGGAAATTATTAGATTTCTCCCAACTTAAACCATGCTCAACTTGCCCAACTTTGAGAAAGACCCTGAGGGGTCACAATGATTAAACTACTAGCTCATATGTCAGCATGACCCCTAAAAATGAATACTGACTAGTCCATGATTTAGGATTCACAAAGAGCAAGGATATTGAACAAAAATTCAGATCCCTGCTTTGGTACATGAGATTCAAGGAAAATATAATGTTCTGGTACTACTTATCAAACATACCTTAGAGCACTGAATATTATTCTAGTAATGGACTCAGATGAGAGCAGGAGCCATATGACTTTTGGATTTTTAGCAAGGTTGATCAAGACCAAATGGCTGTTATTAATCAGTAAAGAACAAACAGAAAGCACTGGCTGGTTCAATAAAACATGCCAACTTGACAATATAGTTACCACTCCATGGATTCTAGTAATCAAGCCAGAAACAATTCTAGAATTCCAATTACAATTCTGAAAGCCCTTTTACTATGCTAACTGCAGATGGAGGGGATGTAGCAACCCAAGATTATTGATGGGAGCAGTAGCAAAATAATATGCATGTACAGAGTCCAAAAAACTCCTTATAAAAGGGAAATATTTCCAAACTACGATCCTCGTGTATAATTATCAATATCTGGAATGGCATACACTCCTCTAAGTACATAGACATTATAAATTTGCGGACATATTAAAGATTGACAAGCAAACCATAAAGTGAACTCAACAACAATAATAACGTGGATGGCAATTGCTGCAAGAGCAGTAATTAACAGTCTACCTGATTCAGGGAATTTTTTGAAGTTTCATACTCAGCAGCCAGAAAGACAAAAACCTGCATATAGATCAAAATAAATAGGTGACCAAAAGCAGCCTACTGCAAAACTGTATAAGAACAATATAGCTTAAAGTAGAATGAGGTTCAATGTTCAAAGAAGGCTTTGGTCACAGCATCCAGGAGCATGAAGTAATAAGCAAGAACATCTTTCTCAAAATACTGAAAGAACAAAAGGGAAAGAAAGTAAGAACGGTTACGTACTAGAAGAATGAAGAGGAAATGGCATAGAAGATAGCAGAAGAAAGAAAAGAAAGTTGATGCCTGGTGCCCTGATGTCTTCAGTCCTGCAGCTTGTATCCTATTCACGTCTTATCAGGGCAAACACTAACAGATGGCTGAAAAGACCAGGATACCCTACAGTTTTTCCAGCCACAATAATATGTTTGCCATGTAAAATTATTCAAAGATCGGTGTCACTACGTGAAGCCTAACAAAAATCAGCTAACAACCTTAAAACATGATTAAATCAGGATTAGATAGGATCGAATATTTTTAACATCAATAATCACTATATATTATCTCATTAACTGTTCAAGTTGTATAACTTAACTGGTACTCTTACTATTGAATGCACCTTTGCTCTAGAAAGCTGTGCTACTCTCCCTGTCAATGGAATATGTATTGCAATCCACCTTGTCTTCTCACACCTTAAGCCTCTCTATCTTCAAGTCCATCACATATGCTACTCCCATCACTCTCCTGTGTGCTTATCAGAATGTCATACAAATGGCAAATAACTAAGATTTTTAAGAGCAAAAAACATAATGATCGGCTGCTATTTCTTCAATATAATTATCAAATACTTGATTGCTTCCTTATACACAAACTATACACTTCATTATGAAGAGCCATACTACCTCATAATTCTAATGTCTACTAGGACTTCCATCAAGCAGCATGAAACAACTGTATTGTCCAGAACTTTAAAGAAAATAATGCATAAAAATATCAAACACTGTTCTCAAATTGAAAAAGATTCAAACCTTGGAGCCTCAAGAAGAAGATTAAGCAATGATGATGGCAAATATATAGCTATTTATATCTTTTAACAAAAGCAAATTTCAGCATAGCAAAATTGATTTGCGAGCTAACAACGGACTAAGCGTTACCATCAAGGCATAAAGATATGAGAGCAAAGTCATCCTACAAATAGATGACGCTTACAGGCATAAGACTAGAAAATGCTAAGTACAATCTAAGAGGACTTACAAGCATAATTAAAACCACAAAGATAAGGATTTGAAGAATGGAGGGACACATAATGCCTATGGCCATGGAAAATAACACGTGCAGGAGCCAAGCAACCAGAACTTTTAAGGGCAATATATTTATACACAACAATGGTGTGGACCAGCAGAAGAACATTATAGAACATATCTATACCACTATCTATAAATATTAAAATTCAATATCAGATGGTGAGTCTTGAATCGATGTTATCCAGAATCAGTGAAACAGCAATAACAACTTGCAAGATACCTGCTTTGTATTCCATGTAAACAATGATCTCAAGTCCATAGAAATGTTCAAGGTCAAGCTGACCTGCCAGATAGTAACCTTATCAGTATACCGCTTCCTGTGCATCTCAATATTCATATCTATATGTATCTGAATGAATAATAGAGAAGATAAGGCACATGATATTAGAATTATACGCGCGCGCGCGCGCACCCACCTACAGAGCAACTTCCAAACTGTATGTTCAAGGTCAAGCCTGATTCATTAAATAACCTCAGCATTTCCATGAAGACAGAATACAACAAGGTCAATCATGCCAAGAAGTCATAGACTCACATATTGAGCCAATCATGGTCTTTAATTTTAGTAGATAAACTTGTACATGATCGCATGCAATTCAGAAGGGCCACAATTCCTTCTAGCAGACACTAACCATATGCAACCAACATGCATGGACAATCAAATTATATAGGAAAAATTGAATGTACACTATGAAAACATTGTACTTGTTAGAATAAGATAAAAAAGTGCATCCCATGCACGAGGCTCCCGCCACTAGGGGTCCAAAGAGGGTCAGATATACCAGCCTTACCTCCATGCATGGAGAGACTTTTTCCTATGTTTTGAACCTGTGACACTCAGGCCACAAGAGAGCAGCCTTACCATTATGCCAAGGCTCTCCCTCTACTTGTTAGAATAAGATAGTGACAGGATCACTTTTTACTTTTTGATTATGACATTATTTATTTTTGTTAGGCATTTGATATCTTGTTAATGTCTAATGTTGTTCCTTGGCGAAAGAAAATTAAATATACATTATGAAAGACAGAGCCATCAAGCTTCACCATCATCTGATACTCATGGGTGTAGTGCTTTACCTAAAGGTCAGGAAGAAACTTGTTATAGACCACCTTGAAAATGATAGGTGATTCACTTCCGCTCATGATACATGCAAGCATTGGTAAATCAGCACAAGGGCAATATGCTCCCAAAGGACATGTTCCCATGGTATATTAGAGGTTTCTCTGCTGGAATATGTGGGTTAGTGGGCACTTATTGTAGAAAACATGAGATGGAACACATCTGGATGATCTCCCCAGTCTAAACACAAGAAGGCACAATGCAAATAATTTTTTTTTTCTATTTTCCCATCACAAACTAAAGATGTCTTCCATATTTTCTTTGGAAAAGATCAAGATTTGAACTCCATTCCTTGATGAACAATAAGAATCTTGTACATTATAGTTGTATTTAGACATCACAATAATATGATTTATGCATATCTTTTACTGTTGAAAGCAGTTATATTGTCAGAAACTTTGAGGAGGATGAAAACTGAAAGCTCCAAAAATATGGGCTGGAAAGGTAAGCTAGACATATATCCATCTTTGAGCATGTTTCATTTTGTGACAATATGCCCAACGATGTCACTCCCACTAAAGTAAAACAAGCAATTAAGTGGGATAGTATATATGGCTCTTGGATCGTGGCAAGTCTTTGTAAGATATTTGGTGAAAAAAGAGTAGATTCTAAGGAATATATAGCAAGCGATGACAACCCATCAATTATTTGGGGAACATTGGCTAGATTGTCAATCATTTTATATTGATTTAAATGATCCCTCAATCTCAATCATCATGTTTCAATTAGTTCGCAACAATATATGAATACTATTGAACTCACATTTCCAAAGTTAGTCTCAAGAGAGTTAGCAGAAGAACAAGAACACATATACATCATACTGATGAATTTAGGTTCTATTCTTGGAGTAGTTATTAAAAGAGGTAGCCAAGAAAAAAAATGACAAAAACAATATGCATCATGGTGAAGGACTCAGGTTTTATTCTTATGATGGTTATGGAAATAGGTACAAGAAACAAAAGCAAGTTAAGGATCAACAAGTAAGAAGCATAAAATTTGTTTTCCCGTGCAATGTTTAGAAAGCAAGCTAGGCAACCACCTAGGCACCCGCTTCAAGCAGGTTGCACTCCTCAGGCTCCAACTGAGCCCAGTCCGCCCAAGAAAGCAGTTTGGTGAGAGGTGGGCACCTGGCCATGCATTCATGCTAAACTGTGAACTTTAGAAGCAGATTTGGGTGCAAAATGGGTCATATACCCCTATCCATAAATTTATTCAATTACTTTCCCTCACCTCTTTTAACTTTTATCCCTTCCCTCTGTCAATTACTTTCACCTACCCATCCATTATCTCCTTTGCTAAACTTTAGGGCAAGCAGTCACCTGGTTGGAGGTGCCACTCTTCCAGATGTAGGTGACAAACAAAGATGGAGAAAGTTGTCCCTTAGCTCGTCCCCTAAGCCCCAGGGCTAATGGTGGTCTAGTTGGTGGTGATCATTGGTTGGTGGAAAGCAGTGAGCAAAAAGCAGATATGGAGGAGCTCACTCAGGTGATTGTTTTTTTTTTGGGGTTCTTCTTCTTTCCCTCTTCTTATTCTTTCAGTCTTCTTCTTCTTTCTCTCTTTGTCACTAGCCTACCTGTAGACTAGTTATGGAGGGTGGCTGCTGGTCTGTTGCTTCTAGGACTACTAGAAGCACTAGCAGACATTATCACCACTTGGCTGCTACTATGACCTTAGGTCACAATAAGGTCTGTGGTCAGGCAGCCACTTAGGCGCCCATCTAGGGCCCAGGCACTGAGTAGCCCCTAGCTGCCCACCTTGTGCCTCCTTTCTTTAAAAGCCTTGATCCTGCATCGACTGTCGTCCAACAAATGAGTCAATCTAAAGATTCTCAACTGACACATTCATGTTTAAGCTTGCAATACAAGTCAAACACCAGACATATATTTAAATATTTTAATTTTTATAAATAAAAAACTAATTCTAAATACAAACTTATCTAATATAAGGAAGAATATGTTTCCTCTCATCAAATATAACAAACAAACAGGGCACCTTGAGCTTTCAAAAATCACCAAAAGAAGCCACCAGTGAATACCCAAGTACACATCAAAAACTTAGATGAGCAAAGCTTAATGACTTAGTCGCAATACAAGAGGAGCTTAGCCATCGCAGGCTAAGTTGAACTTGGCTTGCTTACATCTATACTTGCACCATTTAAGAGTTATTTTTGGAGGTAAACCACTATTTCATTGGCAAATCCAGTGTTTCACAAGGTGGCTACAATATCCAAACAGTCAAGAGACTGCATAGTGTATATGCATTATACAGGCTGCATATGGCTAGTAGTTTAAATATTAAAACTAAAAACTATATAATAAAAAAAATATTTATAAATAATAGCAATACTATTAACACTAACATCTAGAATTTAGTGCTCATTAGTCAAGTTATATTTGTGGCTTAATTAACATATTGACATTATTATTATACACATAATCTATCTGAAACCCACATCTAACCCAATAATCAACATGCCCTGTTTTGCATGGCCCAGTATAAGAGATGGCCAACTATGTGTTGCATAATGATAAAATGGTCACATATATGGTCATGCAATAATAAGTAGGCTGCATATGCAACCGTATAATACCTAATCGTACGACATATGCTTCCATAAGCGAACCATCTTTTTGGCCCTTATGCAGCTTAATAACATTGATGCTACATATATGAAATGCAATGTGCTAGGAGACTGAGTATAAATATGCAGCCTCGTGCACTGTATTTTAAAACACTGTGCAAGACAAATTTGACAGAATTCTTTCCCGCAGCCCTTTTCTATCAATAACATGGTTGAAATCATTTATTTACTTATTCATATACTCATTCATTTATTATTTATAGTCTATTACCTTCTTCGCTTTTGCTTCTTTCTTTTGCAGTGTTATTTTCAAGCAAAGAAGAATAAGGATGGCGGAAGCACAAAAGAATATGCATCATGACGTATCCTTAAAGTTTTCATGCAGAAAATAAAGTCCAGTATTAATTTAAGAGAAATCAATAGTGCTTGCAGAACATCCGAGTTGACTGAAAGTATTACAGGCAAAGGATATATTAAGCAAAAGAAGTGTGAAAATTTTTGTTTTTCCAAGAGTAAATTTTAAAATGTTAAGTTAAATAGACCAGTACAAGGGAAATGATATTTCATTTGTGATTTAACCATTTGAAAGGAGTGCCTATGACAGAAGAAAGATGAGAATCTTGCAGTCAAAGCAGGCTAATGACCCAGTATCTTCAACAATATCAACTTGGACCCATGCATGTTAATAAATGCAACAAAACATGGTCAAACTCTGATAGACATTTCACCAAAACAAGTTAATTAAGCATATATGCATGTACATATGTATGCATGCATGCAATCATGCATGAGCAATATGATCATCAGTTGAAGAAACACACAGCAAAAGGTCCTGGATGAGCAAAACAAATTCTTGCAAGAGAATATTAGACAGACAAAGACAGAAAACAGCATGTACGAGATAAATAGGTAACAGATGCTATGATCTTCTGTACCCTTCTAATGACCAAAAATGCAGATAAAATATGCAATTAACTTGTTATCCAATTAAAGAGAACATAATTTCAGATGAAAGATACATTTTCTTGCTTATTTCAATGAAAGGTATAGCAATAGCACATCAAATAAAAAAAAAAAATCCTAACCTCATCATTTCCGCTCAACTGTTTTCTAAATCGATTAAACTTGATGACCTGAAAGAGAAACAAGAGATGATTATATACTCATGAATGATAGAATTTAGCATCTTTGTAATTTAAACTGAAGAGTACTTATCCTCCAGAGAAGTAATTGTTTAAAGAGGAAAATAACAAAATATTGCACATAAGAACCATAAAAGGATTGCTGAAGGTTTGGCAGACTCAAGCATACACACTTGCTAACCATGATTAAGGATCAACGATATCAGGCTTACTATGATTGGGCAATGATTGGTGCGCTTAATATGTGGCCTGGCTATTGCATAAGTCCATTAAAGCCATGAAAGTTCCACTCTTTCACTCGCATTTATCTCCTCTCTGTCATGTCCTCTTTTCTCCACTCATGGGACATGACAATCCATTCGAAAAAAGGTCTGCAGTATCCCAAAATCTTGAGATTGCAGAATCAGAGGCGTCTCCCATCCTCCATGCTGTTTATTTCCTCTGCAACCACCCCTCAATCAAACCAAAGGACTATGGCTTGCACCCATGAGCAAAAACAATATATGGTGTTGTTTGGTATCCAAAATTACACCCACAATCTAAATAACCTCCAAGGAACCAAACTAATCATCCCTGCCATATTTCATGTAAGCTAAAATAGGCTGGTGAAATAGGGAGTTTTCTATGGGAATGGATGCATAACACCCAATTATGAGGATTTATGATGGCATCTTGAGTTGGGTGAGACTTCTTCATTACTTCCCTCCTACCTGCATCGAATTGATGCCCTTAATCTTAAGGCCTAAGAGTACCTGTTAGGATTTATTGGATAACTCTCCTTTCTGCTTCAAAATAGAGCAAACCCACATCGCACTGGTGTGACAAAAATATACAACTCTTTAAAACTATTAGTGGCTATTTTTGAATGATTGTCGTTTCAACTTCGTGCTTTGTGTTCTTGTTAACTTGAGAAAGTCAAAGACAAAAAGCAAAAAAAAAAAGGTAAATCTAGACAGGGAAAAGAGCCCAATAAATTAGAGTTCCAATTCCATGACTTCTTGGATTTTGGAAATTTCACAATCTAGCCGAAACACCTAGTTGTCGGGAGAAAAAGCATGTGTTTATATTTTTTAAAAATATATATATAAAGTAACAAGATATTCTGATACTCCGATACATGTGAAGGAAGGAGAAAACAGAGGGTTACCAGAAAGAAAAAGAAAAAGAAAAAAAAAAAAAAAAAAAGAACGCAACCAAATATGTCACCTTGGAATTGGAATCAAAGTCTAGGGTTCTAGCTAAGAAAAGAAAAATTGAAACGGGCAAAGAGAGGAATAGATGGTGACCTCGGCATGGGCGCGGACGGATGGGGAGTTGAAGGCGTCGAGAAAGGAGGCGGCGCCGCACAGCACCGCGAGGATGACGGCGGCGAAGGTGACCAGGGTGTTCAACCGGTACACGAACGAATGCATCGCTCTCTCTCGGCCCTCGCCTTCGCGGTAAATTGGAAGAAGTTAGAAAAGAGAGATAGAGAGCTTTCGGCCCGAGTGCGGTATTTGCTACCCAACCCGCACGGGATCGTCGGATCCTCGAGACGGATTAACGGAAACGGGAGAGACACATTGGATCAATGTCCGGGACGCCTCCCGACGCCCCGTCAAGTTGGGCTAACTAGAGCCGTCCCATTCAATTTCTTTTTTTTTTACATAAAACCTGTTTACGTGGCAACAGTCGAAACTCGAACCGGACTTGCGCTGGTGCGATGAGGCACGGAGGAGGATCCCAACCCAGTTTGGAGCGTACCACGTGCATTCAAGAACTCTTTTGGTTCTTAGAAAAGCTTTTTTTTCTGATTGAAATATTTTTTTACAAGGAGTTGACCTTTCAAAATATGATATTTGAAAACATAATTTTTTATATATTTATTAATTATAAAAAAATATTTTAAATTAATTTATATTTAATTGAGCATCTATAAAATAAATTTATGTAAAATAACGCTCTAAATAAAAGAAAATCTAATCTTATTTTATCTAAAAATTTAAAGATATTTTTGAAAAAAATTATAAAAAATAATTTTTTATATCCTATATGAAACTTTTTTTATAAAATATAAAAAAAAATTTACATTGAGCTGCTTTCTCATCTATTTTCTTTGAAAATATTAATCAAATATAAAATATTTTTTTATTTTTTATTTATCATACTTTTCTTTCTTCTCTTGCCATGAATCAAACAAGTTCAAAAATATTGGCGGACCATCACTAGCCCAATTCTAATATGAACCAAATTTCAAAATTATCGAGCAATGCTTATACGCAAATGCTCCTCGTTGGATTTCAGTGTCGCCTTTCAAGCAAAAAAAATATTCAACAGTCAACCATCAAATTTCAGCTCTCCTGCTTTGAGAGAGATGTAAGTGTGATGACTAAAAGGAGTCTTTCCTCATTAGCTCGGATCTGTACCAATCTTTTAACAAAATTATATGATGTCCAAGAAACTCCTTCCTCTTCTTAGTTCCTCTTTGCTCAGGCTAGATTTGATCTATGGTCCCTCCCCACCATCCATTTCTAGTTGAAATATCTATAGACATGATCAGAAAAATGGATCAGTATCTAAAAATGGGTCGGTGTTCCAATGGATGGTGATGATGTGACTAACAAGGCGAGGTATGTTACTAATATCTATAATGCATGATTGGAGAGGTCTAGCAAGCTTACCCTATGAGCTACAACTATGTCGATATGGTCGTGGTAGTGGCACCGTCAAAGGTAGCCAATGCACATTGTAGATTTAGAGTTCGTATAGAATTCCAAGTGGCATGGATAATGGAGAAGTTCAAAGTGGTTCTAGCACCACTACCATGAGTGTTGGTGGAGAGGATGGGGCTTTTTCAATGCTCGATAAAATAAAAATTCATTATAAGAGAGTGAGATCCAATGGTTAAGCAACACCAAATATTAGTATTGCCAATTAGATAGTGTCTTATGCAGCTAATCACATTAGAACTATTATGAGATTCTACATTATGAGATTTTTTACATTTGATTGATTTGATTTATTCAATTTATCCTAAAAAAAACATCAAATATCATTTGGCCGAGAAGACCTAATCTAATTCGATGCTCCTTTTATATATAGAACAAGCTAAATCTTGATAGTCCAAAGACCCATTCAACTCTTGGATCTCTTTCTTGCTCCTACTTAATCAAATTAACTCTAATTATATTTTTGTACTGTTTCAATGCTACTTGAAGATAAGCGGATGAAAGGAGTGATTTTTTATAAATTTAGATCATTTTAACCTTCAAATATTTTTTTAAATATAATAGTAGATTATATAATATCGTGATATAACAAAATTGTAGTAATATTGGACATTATTTTCATATAATATTATAATATTATATTTTTTTATAAAAAAATTGTATTAAGGGTTTACACCAAATTATTAACTCCATGGTCTATTAGGTACAAAGTTTTACTAATTTAAGGCACAGAGATGCCTTGACTGATAGCCTAATTGTATCTGTGCATTAATCCTAGACTAAATGGGATGCAGTTTATTTATCCTTAATATACACATTTTTGTCTTAATATTTATACATTTTTTCCTCTTCGGAGCATGGCAGAGGGGTGATTGTTTCGTCGTCTCTATTAACTCAAGTAGAAAATCTATGATGGAATCCCATAGAGCTTATATACGAGAGGGGTCCTAATGGGACGATCAGTAGATGGATATCGATGGTTCAAATTATTAAATATAATTTATAAATTTTAAATTATTTATTATTAAAAAATTATATGATTTAAACATCTCCAAACTCTACATTACTTAAGCATTGAATAGCCAAAAATTAGATAGTTTATATAATACTGGGAATACATATCTTCTTGACCACGATGCGGTAGAGGTGCCTCAATTTGCTTGACTGGGCGCTGAATAGCGAGTAGCCAAGGTCCGAACAAGGGCTTTTAGCACGGTGGAATGTGCATCGGGAGACGATCCAAGGCTGCAAAGGTTGCTGACCCCTCCTTGCTAGCCAGCGAGGAAAACTTTGCTTCTCTAAGGTGACAGTCTTCTTGGTCCCGACCTCGAAGGTGTACTCTTCTTAAGCATGCCCAATCGATCGCAAGTAAAACCGACCATACCAAATTTTCATAAACAAATTTCTAGTGGCCAAGCTAATCCGAGCACAAAGACTTGCAAAACTCACTTTCTCCATGGGGCTAGCGGCATGCTATACGTTGGTGGTGTAATAGTCCACTCCAAAGAAAAAGAATAAAAAAGGGAAAAAAAACTTGTTGAAATGTATTGTCGTTATCATCAATGGATTGCATTGGACAATTTTACTTGCACGAAGGTTCATTGGAGCACATCTTACCATATAATGAAAAAGTGATTATGTAAATAAAAATTATTAAACATAATTTCTTGGAACCAAAAGCAATATTCTTTATGAGAAGTTTGTTGCATTGTCACGGGATGAGTGTTTTCTTACCCAAACACTCGTGCAGCGTCCCAGCATGCCACACAGCAAGGCCAGCCCTCTTGAGTCCTTTCCTCGGACATACCAATAAGCACGCAGCAATCCAGCCACATAGCCAAGCTTGCACCTCTATGCCTCTGCCTGGCAATACTGTTGTACTGAATACTGATGACATCCTCAAGTGTTCATAAGCAATCCAACCCCTCGAATCAACTGCAATGCTCATACGCACCTCTGTGCCATAACATCGACTCTTTTTTAGAGTGCTCCGCAGTTCAACACCTCTGTGTCAACTCTAAGGCTTTGCCCCTCAAGCCAAGCACTGCTCATCCCAGATGTCTTGATCCTCAACATACCCTCGCGCCAAGACAAAACCACTGTGTCACTGATCCGCAACCCATCAAGCTGCCCTTCAGTACTACACATATCAAATCCACATAACACGACCATGCAACGCCACCACTATGCATGAGGCCTGGGCAAACCCATCTTTAATGCAGCCCAGCTAAACTACCAAGCTGACATGACCTGCAGCTCCCCCAAGCTACAGATGATCGTACACATCCGAGTCCTTTGGGGTTCGACTATCCAAGCTTGCCCCACAAACTCTTGTGCCACGATCCCGATCTTGCATCCTTGATATGCCTTTTCATCCCTGGTCATATCGCTTGACAATATTCATGGCCTACTCGCCCATCACTGTGCATTACCATGACCCTGGGGATACATGACCGCATCACCCAATATCTTCGGTCCACAGCCTACTCACATATTTAGCACTGCCACGATATCGGCATCCAAGTCTGCCCCATCAAGTAAATATCTTCGATCGGATGATAAATGCATCAAGCTGTCCTCTCCTTGGCATGACCCTCTCGGCCATCCGTGATCCTTGGCCCAGCTCCAAGGCACATATATCGATCGATATATCATAAGCCTTCCTTGTTCTCTATGACTGACCGATTTCTGTGGATCCCCGTGAGACATCACCTTGCGATGCTCACAAGACTTGCCTATTTGGGTAGGCCACACCCTTGCCCGACTAGCCCTCTATCGCCTCTTCGCTCCACTACAGAGATCAAGAACGCATAGAGTAGTCTAAACAAACCCCTCAAGGATAAAACCTCGAGATATTCCCTTCCCACACAATGTGGCCAGCTCGTCCAACCAACATTGTCCCGAATACCTCCACATAAGGTCATTCAGGCGTGGCACCACCATTGCCCACACAACTGTGCCACGACGGACCCATCTCCTACGGGTCTAGGGGAGTCGGGTACACGACCAAAGCTCCGCGCCCCTCCTCAAACCAAGAGGAATCTTTGAGTATCCACATATATCATGGCGGATCACCACCATTCCAAATATCACGCATCCCGAGCCCCCCAATATCATGCCATGGCCATGCCGCTCCTTAGCGAACCATTGCTCCCTCACTACCCCAGCAAGGCATCCCCTTAAATCTCATCCTGAGGGTTCCAAATGATCGAGTAGCATTGCAAATTTTTGCCAAGCCAAATCCTTCGCAGCACCGTGCCATGCCCATACCGGCACCCCCTGCGACATGCCTGCGGATAAGCCCGTGACAATTCTCCCCCACTCAAGCTGTCGACGTCCTCATCGACGTCCAAGCCACTACTTGAACATTAGTCACCACAGCCAAATTTTCACTGCAGTAACTGTAGATATGGTTCCTCAAGTCAGAGACCCACGGTCTTGATGTCCTTGATCCTTTCTCCACCACTGAGAATCCATCATCCACACCACACTGACTCCTCCAGAGAACCAAGCTGCTACAAAATCTAACACCAACCTCTGCTTTTGTCCTCCTCCAATGATCTTCTAACCTTCAATTTCATGGCATTCCTTGGACTCTTCCAAAGTTTAACTCTCGATTTTCTTAATCTAAGAGCTGCCATTGCCCCCACCAATGCAAAATCTATTGTCAGAAACACAAAATGGCACTCCTTGGACTATGTCTAAGGCCTAACTCCTACCCACCAGTCTCGAAGCGGCCCATCACATGAGTCCCCTCTGGCAACTCACCTCCAAATGCCTGGTCTTGCAACATACCCACCTTGCAGTCTTGTGGTAATTCCGACTTTTTTCATTCAACACCAAGACTTCGGACCCTACCACACTGCACCGATGCCAAGTACTCACAAGTTGTCTCCATAACTCTGCGCTGTCCCATACCAACACAAATACATGGCTGCTTCCAAGCGGGACCCTGATATCTGATCAAAGCCACTTTCCACTTTGCTCAAGTGTCTAGACAATCCAGTCTTCACTCCAAGCACCAGTTGTCTGTCTCTACAGAACCATTTGTCCATGCTGTTTTCTGCGATCCCCAACTCGACTGCTTCTGTGTCTTGACTCCGAGTCTGTAATGCCAATGCAAGGCTACCCCTCTGGCCTGCCTCACTCTTACGACTCTAATACATCGACACCCACTTGCCTCGACATCAGAGCCTTGTAATGCCTCACAGCATGACCACCACATGGCCAACCCAACCAACATTAAACAACCTTCGTGCCTCATCTCCTACACCATGACATCACATGCCTGTGTAGCGAGAAGACACCTCCGGCCAAATATCTGCCTCTAATACTTCGGCTTACCAATGCCTTCATCTTGAGAGCAGTTCCATTAAGCCTAATATCTGCCTCTAGTACCTCAGCTTACCAACGCCTTCACCCTGAGAGCAGTTCCATTAAGCCAAATATATGCCTCTAGTACCTCGGCTTACCAACACCTTCACCCTGAGAGCAGTTCCATTATGTTTAATTGATATCTCATACCATTCAAGTGCTTCAGCTCCACAATCATCCACACAAGAGATGGCTCTTTCCAATGTTCCCATACCTTGTGCAACTGAGTCCCTTGACTTTCCAAGTTCTCATCTCAGCTTGCATTTTTAAAGATGAGTGCTACATCATTCCCTGCACTACAGATACACCCAAGTACCTCAATCTATTTGCCCAGCTCTACCTCTTTGGAGATTCTAGTCCCTCGAGATGCTCTGCCTTGCAACTTTGCATTCAGCCCAAGTGCTTTAGCATTCACGAGCACTCTTCACCCTGAATTCCTTTTCCTCAGCCATGAACTGATAGACTTTCACATTCACAGGCCTCCATCCACTAGTGCCATTGATGAGCAACCTTTTTCATTCAGCACTGAGCACATTGCCCTGTAACATGCTCCCCCACTCTGAGTCGTTGACACCCACAACAAACTTAAACATCCAGTTCCTCTGAACTTAGCCTTCAAATTCACATTGCTTTGGATACTCCCGTATCTACAACCAAAATATGCAACTTGATACCACACGTATCAGAAGCTAACACCAAGCATAATGTCGACCATCGACTTAGCCAACCTGCTTTGATACCAATTGTCACAGGGTGAGTATTTTTTTACCCAAACACCCGTGCGGCGCCCCAGCATGCCACACACCAAGGCCAGCCCTCTTGAGTCCTTTCCTCGGACATACCAATAAGCACGCAGCAATCCAGCCACATAGCCAAGCTTGCACCTCTATACCCCTGCCTGGCAATACTGTTGTACTGAATACCGATGACACCCTCAAGTATCCATAAGCAATCCAACCCCTCGAATCAACTGCAATGCTCATACGCACCTCCGTGCCATAACATCGACTCTTTCCCAAAGTACTCCGCAGCTCAACACCTCTGTGTCAACTCTAAGGCTTTGCCCCTCAAGCCAAGCACTGCTCATCCCAGATGTCTTGATCCTCAATATACCCTCGTGCCAAGACATAACCACTGTGTCACTGATCCGCAATCTACCAAGCTATCCTTCAGTACTACACATATCAAATTCACATAACACGACCATGCAACGCCACCACTATGCATGAGGCCCGAACAAACCCATCTTTAATGCAGCCCAACTAAACTACCAAGCTGACATGACCTGCAGCTCCCCCAAGCTACAGATGATCGTACACATCCGAGTCCTTTGGGGTTCGACTATCCAAGCTTCCCCCACAAACTCTTGTGCCACGATCCCGATCTTGCATCCTTGATATGCCTTTCCACCCCTGGTCATATCGCTTGACAATATTCATGGCCTGCTCGCCCATCACTGTGCATTACCATGACCCTGGGGATACATGACCGCACCACCCAATATCTTCGATCCACAGCCTACTCACATATTGAGCACTGCCACGATATCGGCATCCAAGTCTGCCCCATCAAGTAAATATCTTCGACCGGATGATAAATGCATCAAGCTGTCCTCTCCTTGGCATGACCCTCTCGGCCATCCATGATCCTTGGCCCAGCTCCAAGGCACATATACCGATCGATATATCATAAGCCTTCCTTGTTCTCCACGACCAACCGGTTCCCGTGGATCTCCATGAGACATCACCTTGCGATGCTCACAAGACTTGCCTGTTTGGGTAGGCCACACCCTTGCCCGACTAGCCCTCTATCGCCTCTTCGCTCCACTACAGAGATCAAGAACGCATAGAGTAGTCTAGACAAACCTCTCAAGGATAAAACCTCGAGATATCCCCTTCCCACACAATGTGGCCAGCTCGTCCAACCAACATTGTCCCGAATACCTCCACATAGGGTCATTCAGGCGTGGCACCACCATTGCCCACACAACTGTGCCACGACGGACCCATCTCCTACAGGTCTGGGGGAGTCGGGTACGCGGCCAAAGCTCTGCGCCCCTCCTCAAACCAAGAGGAATCTTTGAGTATCCACATATATCATGGCGGATTACCACCATTCTAAATATCACGCATTCCGAGCCCCCCGATATCATGCTACGGCCATGCCGCTCCTTGGCGAACCATTGCTCCCTCACTACCCAGCAAGGCATCCCCCTAAATCTCACCCTGGGGGTTCCAAATGATCGAGTAGCATTGCAAATTTTTGCCAAGTCAAATCCTTCACAGCACCGTGCCACGTCCATGCTGGCACCTCCTGCGACATGCCTGCGGATAAGCCCGTGACAGCATGCCGGTATGGTATAGAAATTTTTATACGTTGATATATTTGGTGTTGCTTTTAAAAACCTTTTGATAATTCAAAATAAAAATACCTTTTAGAAAATCTTTTTTTTTTACAAAATACTTTTTAAAAAATCTATTATTTTTTTAAAAAAAATTATAACAATAATTTTATTTATTTATTTATTTATTTATTTTTGGGACAAGGTATAACTATGATTTTTGAAGAGGAATTTCTTGAAAAGCAAAGCAGCACTTGGGCTTGACCAGGCCGTGGCCGACCAAGGTGTCGGACTTTTCCAACAGCACTGGATCCAGGCCCATATCTAAGCCAACCGAAGCGATTTCCGAAAAATGAACAGAAACACCAAAGTGTGAAGAGCAACCTTGCGCCTCCGGTTCATCGAAGTCGTGTGGTGGTGGCTCGCCCGCGTTCCGTACTTCGCGCCGCCATGGGAACGACGGACGCCGAAGAGTTCCCGCACTTGACCCAGAAGCGGAAGCGCGATCGCTCTCTCGTCTTCAAGCGCTCCGGTTCCGATCACCGGAAGTGGAAGCGCGAACAAGACTCCCGTCTTCCGGCTGCCGGCAGCCGCGAGGACCCGCCTCGCAGAGCCAAGCGGAGGAGAACCGGAAGAGGAAGAGGCCGAGACGTTTATGGGAGTCGCCAATGGGTCTTCTCTCCTCGCGATCTTTCTGCCTTTAGGGGTAAGAGGTTACCCTTCTTCTGGGGTTTCTTGTTCTTTTACTCCATTACCCTCTCACACATTCACAGAAATATGAATTTTGTGAAAAGATTTCTGATTTTTATACCTGAGATATTTATTCGGCAGCATTTTCCTTTTCATTTTGTCACTGATAATATCAGGAGCCTTTTAAGATATTTCTACATTGGAATTCTTTAGAAAAAAATCATGGAGAAATAGTATTCCATTGAAAAGAAACATACAACTAAACCTGAGGAAACTCCAGCAAGGGGAGTTTCCTTGGAGGATTTGGAAAAGTTTGCGATGATGGTAGAGGCAACGATGAATAGGAATGATTGGTGAATGAGGATTAATGAAGCAAACAAGGCTTAATGATTTTTGTTATGGTTGTGGTATCATCC
Source organism: Elaeis guineensis (assembly GCF_000442705.2). Classification (NCBI taxonomy): domain Eukaryota; kingdom Viridiplantae; phylum Streptophyta; class Magnoliopsida; order Arecales; family Arecaceae; genus Elaeis; species Elaeis guineensis. The sequence continues at coordinate 105,704,916 of NC_025995.2, read as the reverse complement.
GAGATATAAAATGTAATCCTGTGCTTTGGAACATGCTGGAAATTGTAGATACTAAAGATTATTATATATTTGAATTGATTGTACCACAAAATCTGCAATTTTACCTTTTTACTATAAAACTCATCCCATATAAACATGTGAAATCCTAGTAATTAGCGTATTATTGGTTCTCAGTTAATTATGTCATGTCAAAAAAGCACAAGCTTGATAAACAAGCATTCAATTTCGTAGCCATTAACTACTTTTTTCTGACCTTTACTTACATTATAGTTTTACCATTAAGACTGGTGGTACTCACACACTTGAACTTAAAAGAAATGATAGTGCCATTCTGAATCCCTAGTTTTGTGGATCTCTACATAGTTTTATTTTTGTACATTGAGGAAATTACTAAACTACCTTTTCACATCCACAATTTGGTCATGATCGTTACATTTACCAAATTTTTTCTTAAGCAAGTATTTTGTTGCGCAATGTATCCTTTCTTTGTGGAGATTTACCCATCAAAAATCTATTGGAGTTAAATGCGTAAAAACCAATGGGCTTATTACAAAATCCATCTAGTAAGTATAGCTTAAGGAGTTAAGGGTGAAGTTTGTTAGAACATGAGTATGAGTTTTTTTTGTTTTGTTTTTTTTTTTCACATCCTTTTACTAGCCATTTTGACCTTTGTTATAGGAAAGGTGGAGGGTTGATATAATGTTGACACCCAGCTATAAAAATGTCAATAACTATTTATTGGATTGAATTTGCAATGAGGATCCATAAAGCCAACCCCAAATGTTTGGAAAAGGCTATATGGTTATGATTATGGTTATAAGTTGTAGTAGCTACTTAATTAAGCATATGGCTAAATGATATTACTTATTTCCATTTATGACCTCATATTTATTTGTTCTGGAGAGAATGCCTACTGATGGCTTTTAGAGTGATGTTTTTAATACTATGTTAGACATGCCAATATTTCTATATGATTTCTAATGCGACTTATATAAATTGGTGGATTTGTCTCATGCTATTGACTGAATAATTCATTCCAATTTTTTAGTCAAGCTAAAGAAAGCCTTGAATATTGCAGATAGGTTCATAATCGTCTCATATAACATATTGGGTGTTGAAAATGCTTCAAAACATCCAGATTTGTATGACAGAATCGATCCACAACATCTAAATTGGGACACACGGAAGAAGCAGATACACAAGGAGTTAACTTGCTATAATCCAAGCATTTTGTGCTTCCAGGTAAGTGAGGCATTACATTATAACTTCTTTTTTGCAGAACAAATATATGTTCATTGTGATATTCATGCACATGTATGTACATAGAGGTTTACTTATTTTATTGTTTGTCAGGCATGCCTATTTGTTTCTATCTTGTTATCTTGCTAACATGTATTTCGATGCGGTTACATGTGCTTGTGAAGCATATATTGCAATATATGTTGTTTGTCCTCTTCTTTTTCTTTTCAAAGTTGGCTATCATACAATTTAAACTTTTCCTCCTCTTCCGGCTTGGGTTAGTGTAGATAATGTTTATGTAGATGTGCTTAAGAAATACCATCTTGTGTATTGTATGTATCTATGTATGCAGATATTTATACATCACAGTGAGACTTAGGTGGCCAAGGCCATGTTGAAGAATAAACTTTACCTCATCTTTATTTTATAGCAGATGCAGAAGATGGATTTCAATGTCTAATATAACTAGTATAAGGTGGATGAGTAGGGTCATGGTTTTGGATTGTCATGTTATTGGTCCAAGTTAGTGTATTTTGAGGTTATCATGTCTTACAGATTTAACTTCTGAAATATAAAGAAGTACATCCAAAACAATATAGTTGTTGACAATATAAGCTATCTGATTGTGAGTTCTGATGAAAGTGGCATTGTCATGGATCGATTGAGGTTGAGACATTTCTGAAGACTGATTACTGAAGCTTCATTCTTGGGTTTGTTAAATGATAAGGAAAGGAAGTCATACTGATTTGAATGGCCTGAGATCACAATGTCACTTTTACTTGGAACATGGATGATTTGGCTATTTGAGAAGACTAAAGATATGAAAAGTTAGAGTTGCAGTGCAGGCATGCTATGTTTCATATAGCTAATGCATAGCTGATATTACAATAGTGACAGGTTGTCTTTTCCAATCCAAGCCCGATCCAAGTATATGTTGTACAGATTGGGCTCGGTTGTTTTTAGGTGGGTGGGTCCATCCAATCCACTTGCAACCCTATTTACAATGGTGTTTAATTGTTTATAACCATCATGATGATGCAGAGTACATGTCATATGTGAACGACAATAATGTTTTGTTAATGTGTAAAAATAATATGTGATTTATATTTCGTATATTTAGTTTTGTTGCATTATTTTCCTAATGACACAAAGAAAATTAAAGTTCTTATCAAGGTTCAGGGATTTAAAAATGTACGAACCTGTATAGGTTATTGTTGGTACAGTATGTGCCGTGATAAGAGGTCCGCACAAGCCGATACAGGTTCAATTCAAATGAGCAAAAGAAAAGAGGTACGGGGCACTAGGGGCCAATACAAGGTGGTGTGGATTAGTTCATCTGTGGAGCTGTCCCTTCGGGTCGCCATGTTGCATTCCTTGGCTAGCATAGCATGTACCTAGACATACTGCTCCATTTCAGAAAGTACCTTAGTTTTTGGTTCTTGTCTCATGAATAATGTTATTTGTGAGCCAACAGCTAGAGTTTGCCTCCTATTTAAGAAGTTCTTCATATGATCTCGTTGAGTTCTGGAAATCAAGTAGCACTTCCATTTCGTATTTTAATCTACATGACACTATTTTTGTTCATATGAAGACCGGCCTCACCATGCCAAATTGGGCACCATTTACATTCACTTGACATTTTTACTGGGATCTGATCGAGCATTGCCATTAAATTATTCCATCATACCCTTACAAGTGACACCATGTATAACTTAATTTTAACTACTCATTTATTTAGCCAGCTACTGGTCAAGCTTGGAAATGACCTAATTGGTATTGAATAACTTTATTTAACAACTATCATTTGTTAGCAGGAAGTTGACAGATTTAATGATTTGGCCTATCTTCTTCAAAAAGATGGTTTTGTTGGTGTTTATAAGGTATTATTTTGGTTTTTAATGGTCGATTTTAAGGTATCTATATGGTTTTCAGTAAAACTTCTATTTTGGAGTTTTAGGGACGCACAGGAGAAGCAAGTGATGGATGTGCTATATTCTGGAAAGAGGAAGAGTAAGGTTTTAGCAACTCTACAAGAAAATTATGTTCTAGAGGGAGTATGATTCTTTTAGAACTTCACCTGGAAGTTACAGTTAAGACATTTTATGGCAAAGAGCTGTGTGCATGAAAAAAGAACCTACTCTGGTTAATCTGCTTATCCATGGGTTACTTGAAGTATCAATGCGCCTCATAACTAGAATCAGTTAGCAACTATTTGTAACGTTGAGGAGATGTACCTCATTACTAGGATTAGTTAGTGACTTTGTTTTACTTTGAGGAAATGGTGACATGACCATAGATTTTGACCATGCAGTTATGTTTCTGATCTTACTTTTAGCAAAAATGTTGGTTTTGAGATGATATGATCATCTTAATCTTTTATTGATGATGACATTTCTTTTTATGAATTATGAGAGTATGTAATCATATGAATGGTTGTGTAAAGCGAACAAAATATCATGCCTAAAATACACATTTTTTCCAATCCCTCTTGAATCATGTAATTAACAAGAAGCGAACCTTCTGATGAGAAATACTTGTTACATTAACCCAAAAGAAAAGGGTTTTTTTTTTTTTTTTTTTTTAATAACAGTCTCCAGAATGCTCTGGTGTACTGCTATGAGTGTCCAATCACTGAGGCAATCTACAGAACAACACAAGGGAATACCCCATGCATCTTTGAGTAGCTATTTTCAAATTGGGCAATAGATGATTCGTGGATAACCTGACCATTAGAGCAAATGTAGCTACAAACTACCTTTCTGTTGATTTTCTACTCCAGACTCTTTCTTTGGAAACAATTGAATGTAAAACGTGCATACATGTAAGCATGCAGAGGCACATAAAAAGAATATGCCTTTTGCCTTTTTTAGCTGACAAAATTTTCTTTTCTGATATATGTCCATGAGACTTAGTTTTGTTGATGTTTCTAGATTCTGTTGTAACAATCTTTGTGTGTTACTCTATAAATTGGAACCTAATAACTTCTCTCTTTCTCTCTCTATCTCTTTTTCTTAAAGCAGATTTACTCTTTTACATCAAGAAGATATAGAATTTCGAAAGTTTGGTCTTCGAGACAATGTTGCGCAACTTTGCCTTTTTAAGGTAGAGAAGATACTCCACCATACTAATGCTGACTTATTCTTGATTTTGATTTTTAATGCTTTTGGAGTTCGGATTAAGTTCTTTCTTGGCCTTCTTGGAAGATATAAAGTCTAATCAAGCTCTTAATATGCACCGAATGGGATGCTTGTGTTTGCCAGAAAGAAAAACTGTTATTGTACATGCTTCAAAGCGAAGCTGACTTGTTTAGTTCCTCTATTCTGTGAGTTGCTATCTGCTTATCTTCACTTGTCTGTTGTACTTGCAGTTCTTATGTTATATATTGTTATTTACACATTGAATGAGTTGGCATACGATATTCTCAAATTATCTGTATAGGTGCAAACTCTTCTGCTTGTTCTGATATCTGTGGCTTTAGTGCAAAGTGTCTGTATTGCAAGTCTGACATCATTCTTTGGTCCATGCACGTGGCTCTTTCAAGAGTTGCAATTGATAAGTCCTGTTTGTTGGAGCTGTCTCCCAGGACTAGAATCTATATCTTATATGTCTAACTGAGTTTTTGGAAATTCAAATTTTCTAAATTATATCAAAAATCACCATCAAATTTGTGATAATTCTTCTAGATAATTCATGCTATGCTGAAAGTACATGTTTGAATGAGGGGAATTAGGTGATTTCCATGCTGGATCCAGTATCTCCAATCGAATAAAGGATAAGAGATCATTACTTGGATCCAAATCCTAATCAAAGCTAAATATCAATTTCTTTGGATTAGGATTTATTTGTGGGGTTCAATATTAAACATTGTATGGCTCTCCAATAATTAAATAATTTGACCTCTTTGGCACTTATGTGCAAGATTTTCATGTATTAATTGAGTATTGTTTGAGCTGTACATAATTTATTCTGGATGGCAAGGTAGCATCTGCGAGCTCTTATCCCATGCCAAATCTTAAAGAAGATGTTTGCAGCTTCCTCTTCTGATTGGAAAAAAAAAATGCTTCTGCCTAGTTACTATTCTCTAAGATCCTTTTTTGCAAATTACTTTGTGCAGGTGTCTCATAACAATTCAAATATGTCGAAAAATAAAGATGCGAGTTGTCAGATAGCTGAGTAAGTTTTTCCATGCCTATTGTATTGTGAATGTGGTGTTGCAAGACTTGGTTATGATCTATAGAATGCAAATGTAGAGTCGATCTGCTGTTAATTAATGCACATTGTGCTAGAGTTAATCTGCTATTTATTTATGCACATTGTACTAAACAATTGCCAACTTCAATTGTTTTGGATTCACGGTTGTGGCTGATATTTGACTGAGTGGTTAAAATTAATTCTCTTGAATGCCTTAAAGCAGTTATTGCAATTTAATGACTCTCCTAAATTTTGGAGGCTAATATAGTTGAATGTCTATAGGCCTAGGTCCTGTCGGACTTTACTTGTTGTCAACATCCATGTGTTGTTCAACCCAAATCGTGGAGATATCAAGTTGGGGCAGGTATAATGATTCTATTTCTACCTTATAATTCTCATTCCTCAAATGTCAGATAGTTGCTTATGCTGTACCAGAAATCTGGTTATGGATCTCCTGAATGTTTTTGTTAGTGCCATGGAATAAAATGCCCATCCATACCAAACATTATATGCGATGCTGATAAGTTCCCAGCACATTGCAGGGTTATGCACTTTATGTCATGTGTGTGCCCCACATTATTAAGAACACGTTAAGAACATGTTAACACTATCCACTTGACATTCAAATATATATGATGGAATTCTTTAAATCATCACATACAGGGTAATTCCTGATGTGGACTGTAGTTTTCTGTCTCACAGCCTTTGGCAGTAGCCATTCTTTTATTCTGATATTGGCATTCTAATTTCTTTGAATTGATTTGATTAACATGCCAGCGGACCCCAAATAGATGGACAGGACCTGAGCGATATCACATATTATTGACATCTTATATATATTATCTCCTTGAATCGTTCTATTTATGTTTAAGAAACATGGTTTATGGTTCTGTTCTTGTTCTTGCTTTTCTAGATCCGCGTGTTACTAGAGAGAGCAAATAAATTATCACAAGAGTATGGCAAGACTCCTGTTGTGATTTCTGGTGATTTAAATAGCATGCCTCAGGTGGTTATCTTTTAACGTTACTATATTCTTCTAAATTACCTTACATTGGGTCTTACATAGAAAAGAAAATTATACACTGGAAATCTTTCATCATGTCTTGCTGACAAGAGCTATCCATGTCTCTTGATGACCCAGAGTGCAATTTACCAGTTTTTTACTTCATCTGAGGTGAGTTTTCTGTTTTTAAAATTAAAATCAACTCATGGAAAACCTTAGCCACAGTATTCTTATATATGTTGCCATTTGGTTGCTGCAGATAGATATTCTCGCTTATGATCGCAAGAAAATTTCTGGTCAGATAGAATTTCCACTAAGACAGATGCCCGTTATTGCTCAGAATGATGCCTTGAGGTCCTTATTCTTGCAGTCATTTTTTATTGTTGAAGAAATTATTCGTTGTATGTAATTGCATTACTGCAGTATATCTAACTTACACTTAATTGAGCAAAGTCTTCATATTTGAGCTGCAGGACACCAAAGTGCATCTCATATGGGATGAAATATAAATGGAGTGAAGAAGAGATACGTCTTGCAGCTGGAAGCAGAGGCTACACCCATCTTCAGAACCCTCTAAAACTCTGCAGTGCATATCAAGGAATTCCTGTAATGTTTGCCTCTTCATTTCTTTTTCTCCATACTATGCTATTTGTCTTCACCTGTTTCTGTGCTGTATGGAGCACTTACTTGACTAGGAATACTAATGATAACACCCAAAATTCTGTACTAGACAGCTTCTGGTCTTTATTGCAGTATATATTTGCTTTCTCTTTTGAGTGACAGGATATTTTGTTTATGTTGCAAGAGAACTAAGGAGCTTTTTTTTTTAAAAAAAAAAAAATTCTTCTCTTATAAGCTTGTTGGTTATGATCACCTCACATGGTCTGAAGGGCATTCTAGTTCCTGTGAGACAATATTTCTACATTCATTTGTTCTGTTCTGCATCAATCATGTTAGCATATTCCTTTATAAAACTTGTAGTTAATGGCAAACAATGTTGTTAAAGAAGTTAGACAACTTGTAACTGCCCACTGCCCACTAAAGCATGTAAGTGAAACCCTAGAAGCTTTAGCCTGCCATAAAAGGCCCATTTGTGTATAAATCCAAGAAAGGCAATGCTTTCGTTTTTAAAATTTCTAAATTCTGAACAAAAAACTGATACTAGTTCTTTACTAAATACTAACAAGAAATATAAGTATTTTGATTTGTGAATTGGTAAAGGGAATATGATAATTTCGATTTAGATCTAATGGCCTATAATTGTCTACAAGTTGAGAATCTGAAATTAAGCAGTTAGTTTTAGAAGCTAAAAGCACCAACATAATACACCTAAATGTTAACAGGAAGGGGGAAAGAGAATGTTCAGCTCAACAGTCATTATTTTAAAATATCTTGTTCCCTATTCTTCTTTATTACTTGCTTTCTTGCTTGGTAGATTTATGCCCTAAAAATAGTTTGTGAGGGGTATTAATGAGTGAGTTTTCTTAATCAGAAATCTAACATTAACATTTGGCATTATTTAGTAAGGTTAATTCCTGATCGACAGTTGGAAAATTTTCTTAAGTTGATGGATCACTCCAACCTGTGGTTGGATTTCTCTTTTATCATTTTCAGAAATGCTGAAATTTTTTGACTAATGGTTAAAGGGGCTACCTTTTATGACATTTTGTGCTAGATGGGCAAATTGGACAAGACTATCATCTGGGCATGCAAGACCTGCATAAACTATTTATTGTTTGCTGGGTTCTAGAAGAATTAGGCACTAATCATTTCACACCAAAACTTCCAGCAGTTTGTATAATGGTTTCATGATAGCAATTCCAACAACCTATATCTCTATTTTTATTAGACTTTTATTTCAGCATTGAAACACATTCACATTTCATTATTCATAATGCTTTTTTTTCTGAGGTAATGAACCAGGGACATGATAATACCAGAGACGATAATGGGGAGCCGTTGGCAACTTCCTATCATTCCAAGTTTATGGGAACTGTTGACTATATCTGGTAGGACGATCTTGTACCAAGTGAAAGTTTTGGATTGTTCATATTCAGTATGTCCTTTACCTGACTTTCTTTGAGGTTTGTTTAGGCATTCTTCTGCACTTGTTCCTGTGGCGGTTGTTGAAACCTTGCCAATCAATGTTTTAAAAAGATTGGGAGGTCTACCTAGTGAGGTACATAGTCTCTTCTTTTATTGTCTGGTCCATATCTTCACTATTTTCATCTAATATTTTGCAATGCATATGTATTTTCCCCTGTATTTTTCTTGCATTCTTAGTTCAGAAAATCTGCATAAAAGAAAGATTCTTTCACTCCCCCCCACCCTCTCCCCACACACAAAAAAAAGATATAAATGTGATATCTTGAACACATTCTAAATTCTATTAGGCCTTTTTTTCTTTGCAAACTAATAGTATGATTTGTACTCATACTATAACATCTCCATATTCACTTGCAAAATGTAATGACAGTATTTGACTATTAAATGCTTACTAATTCAGTAATTGGACAATGAAGTGTTATGATCCTGCAGAAAAGGGGCACAGAAGGGCTAGAGTAATTGTACTAAATGCATTGAGAGGGTTGATGTTGGGGTTTTTCATTGATATGGTAAGAGAAGGTAGCACTGAAACCTTGATTTATATTAGTAGAGCATGTTCTTAATGACAATGGCCTTTTGGTAGGATGCATGTGTTTCCCCATTCTCTTCGTTTTAGGTTTATTCAACTAAAGAAAGAGGGTAAGGCTTCAGTTTCAAATTAAACAGTAATGAAGCATTAGGAATATGTGGGAAAAATTTAGTTATTTAAGGAGTAATGAGATCTTGAAATGAAGAAAACATCAAATGCTTGGAATGAAAATAAAACACCTAACATGAAACAAATTTAGAAATCATAATATTTAGTTATGTTATAAAAAAGTGTTGCATGACATGGATACAAGAATCGGGTTTGGATGCATATCCAAGTGTGTGACTCGGCAAGAGGAAAAAAAATGAAGATATGGGGATACGTAGCATAAAATATAATGTTAACTAAGTTACATATCTATACTTTTAACCATTGTTTAAAATATTAAAGAGATATCATTTGTTAAGATATTTCAATATATATTTTTCATTCAAACTTTCCAATTAACTTAAGGATATAGGAAATTAATGTTTTACAAAATATTTTAAATAGTTACATCCTTGACCAATCTCTAAAAAGAGCAAATACTCCTAAAATCAAAATAGAGGATCAAACTCATTGTTCGAAGAGTTCAACTCTCTTCTAATCTTAAAAAGTGGCTATGAAAGAACTTCATATGTATCTGACTCCCATATGCATCCAAGTATCCAACACAGATTTTTGGAGCTCAATGCAGGTGTCCAGCTAACATGGGCTATAAGCATTATAGCTAGGGGATAAAAACCATGGGGGAAAAAAAAAAGACAATGCCTTTACACCATAACAATTGCAAGTATCTTTGAGAACTAATTTGGCTTTTTGACTTGAGTGCATGATTGCTATCGGCCAGTCATCACTAGGCATGGACAATTAGTAGCAAGGAGAACTAATATTTGTTTCTTATTGATTTGGAGCCAGCATGGATAAGGTACTATGAGAGGCAATTTGGTGGCTTGTAGAAAGAAGTTTGTTGAAGAACATAAACATCAAGGTCATGTGATATTTATGGGTACTGGCTAGTGTAAGTGATTCCAGTAAGCAGTTTAAGTTCATAAATGATGGTCAACTTGAAGCTTTTTTGTTATTATATTCCATAAATGAAATGATTGCTAATATGTAGGAGGATCTGTAGTTTATGGGTTATTAATTCTTTATATAATACTTGATTAAATGAGGATATGACTGAATCCTTAGGTTGACTCTGAAATTTTGGGGGATAAGGATCTGAAGATGATTAAATTGAAAGAGAATAAAGATCACAAGTCTTGTGGGAATGGGAATGCGATTGAGGTCATAATGTCTGATCAGCAACAGACGTCTAGAGCCATTACTGTTTCTACCTGGGATTATTACATAGAAAAACAGGGAGTTAAGGACAGTATTTAATACTAATCACTAATTATAGCGATAAATATCCAGCCTAAATATTGAGCCTACCTTTGATGTAATATATGGAATGCAAATAAGAACATTATGTAGAACGGAAAGTTTTTTTAAAAAAAAAAAAAAAACTGGGGTTAGTTTGTACTATTTTTTTAATATTGTAGAATTTAAGCATTAAAAGTTTAATATATTAAGATATCTTGAGTTCTATTGAAAATTAACAATGTACCCCATTTTTATGAAGCACTAACCTATTATTGGCTGATCATCTTATAGTTTCCCCTTCTTACCTCAAGTATTGGAATATGATTAAAAGCTCCCTGCTAGTAAACTATTGATGCTTCTGTGGCTCCTAAAAAATTGTCATGTAAGTATTCCATTGCTACAACTTTGCCAACATTTATATGTTCCAATCAAAGAATTGGATAAGTTCTTGCTATTTGATGTGCACCAAACTTGCCCATGATGTCAACAAGGATTTCTCAAGTTGGATGTCATTTTCTCTTCTTTTTCTGAGCTGTTTTTTGTTATCTTATTTGTGTAATGGATTGTGCCTCATGACCTTAATTTGAATAAAAGAAACTCTTGACTCGTGGCTTTGTTTCGATTCATCAGTCCATGTTTAGCATTTTGTTTTCCTTCCAACTTTTCAAGATGAATATTTGTCGTTTTGCAGAGATGGGGCAGTGATCATCTTGCTTTGGTTTGCAAATTTGCATTTGTTGATGATGCCAACTGCAGTGATACTCTACATGATCTGTAACAAGCATAAACAGGTAAAGATTTTTTTTTTCTTCCTGCAAAGGGTGATTTGTTGCGATGATTTTGCTATTTTAAGTGATCATAATGAAAATGAACTATTAGCAGGTACATTTGCATGCCTTCTGGCATTTCATTTCTATCTTGTTAACATTCTGAACCCATGGCAACACATCTCTAACTTATTTCTAAAAAGAAAAAAAAAATCTCCGCATAGATTTGTAGATTACACAGAACTTTATATTTTGCATCCGAGGATGATTCTTGGTTTTTACATTTTTTGTAGGCTTATTGTGAAAGAGCATCAGGAGATTCATGGTCAGTTATCTTTTATTTGATATCCCGAAGCTTATGGATGAAATTAATTGAGATAAATTGCAGTTGTGGGATTTTTTGATTCTGGTCGTCTTGAGCCTCTCCATTTTTTTTTTGTCCTTCCTTTGCTCAGCCATCAAGCTCTATGGGAAGTCCAACTTGCAACATCATTGACGAACATCAGTTACCCGGACTGAGTCGTCCGGACAAAGTCCGCGAGCTCAACCCAGAGTGGAGGTTTTTAATGGACAGTCTGGCTCAAACCCTACACTCCAAACCTGGAATCCTCAACGGTGCTGGAACTGGGAAACCTCGCGGATATTCCATTTGAAGAAGCCCACCTCATGTTCCTATTTCATTAGCAAAAATACCATATGTGAAAATTGCATGAAATCTGAAATTTTTTGCCATTTCCCTGCCGTATGCCATTTTGATGGCCTGCTGAAAAGTGAGTTTGTCATCATTACTCTGGTCATAGTATGTCACAGTTTCTAATGATGATTCTTAGGTTGGATTCCTAGATTGAAATTTATGGTATCACGTTCTTGAGTGAATTGGAGATTTGAGAAGTATATTATGCTGCGATGTAGCTTCATACTCTCCTCTTTGGGATTAAAATTAGTTTGTACCAAGCCTCCTAATTAGAAAGTTTTATGCTGAAAAGCAGCTCTACGGACCAGTTCTGCAAACAGTTCTCGGCCCCTGTACCATGTCAATGAAGTGGGTTTGGCAGTTGGTTGAGAATGATAAATTATCATCAACAACAAGTGGGCATCAGATCCAATTGACCTGGTACGATTTTTTTTTTTTTTTGGTGCTAGCATCTGGACAAAGCCTATAGCAGACAAGCTCTAAAACTGGCATCTATATTTATTCTAAACGACTTCAAATATTAAAATTATATATAAAATTATGGTGACTCGGTACCAAGAATATTCTTTCACCATATTGTATAATTTAAATTACGTATGCAAGTCTACCAACTTTTATGTGTAATTTTTTTTTTAATAATAGACAAATGATTGTACAAAAAAAAAATTGGTTACATCGACTTAATGATATGATACTTTTGCATGGTTTTTAATAATTCTTATAGTCTGCATTCTTTGGGCTAACAAGCTGACAATAAATGCTTTGGATAATGCAAACTATTGAGTTAAACATATCATTTTATGAAAAGAAAATTGGGAATATAATGATGTTAATTCCTCTTAGAACTTAAGAAAATTATGTGAGACTAAACAAAGATGAAAATGAATCTATATTTTTCCATATGCGAACCCAGTGTTCTTTTAGTAGATGGAAATTGGAGTATGGATTGAATTCTAAAACTTTGTCCATTTTTTGGATGGTGCGGACTTCATGGATATTATTATTGGGTTTCACTCCTGCTTGTCTCTATGCAGCCGCTACTAGATGATATGTTATCAACTCGGGAGCGAGTTCAAGCCCGATCTGCATGTAGACCCGACCAAACCATTCCACAGCAAGAATTTGATATGGGCATAAATTATAGACCAAATCAAGTTAGATCCAGGTCTCTCTCCATCTCTCCCGCGCTGCGCCGCACGAAAAAACACAACCATCCATCTCCGCCACAGTTTAGGCTTCCATGCATCACGAGGCGCCTCGAACCCTCTTCTAGCTTTTGGCCACCTCCCTCGTCGGCTATACCAAAGCCCCCCTTCCTCCGACGTAACGTTTGTTAGAGACCTGCCAAATGACCCCACTGCCTAGTCTTCAACACAAACAACGCCCACAACGAGAACCCTTCTTCGTCTCTTATGAGAATTGTCTCTAGATGACTTCCTTTTACACAGCTCCTTGTTGCTTTCTCCATTTTAAAGAGAAGAGGGATAAGAAATTGTATGGCGACCATCAATGCTTATATAAGCTTGATGTCCATCTCTGGATCTGCCTCGCTGTGTCATTCCTCTCTATGTTTTGAGAGGTGTCATTTACCCTTGTTCACTTCCCCTCAAAGCAAAGATGCTTGCCTCTGTTAGGATTTGATGTCTCGAGGTTTGATCTATATTGAGCCCACAGCGAGGTCCGCGATGAAAAACGAAGTCCAACGAGATCAAGATCATCCCAAACAGAATCCGGACGGAGAAGATACGCGTGAGAGAAGTTGGCACGGAATTCGGAACGACGGAGGACCGCTGACGGTCAGGGTAGGCCGGTGGAGCGGCGGCGGCGTGACCGCATGTGGCGGGGCGTGGCCCAGTGTGTGGCAGTGCGTGGGTTGGGTGTGGCCCAGCGTGCGGCGCCCAGCCCAGGCCCAGGCACGCTGCCCAGGCCCACGCGTAGGCGCAGCCTAGGCTCGTGCGGCCTGCTGGGAGCCCGACAGCCCGGTCCACGGTGGACCGGATAGTGCATTGAGGGGTTTGTGAATCGCGTCGACGTTTTCTACATATTTTTGCGATCCACAATATTATTTCATAGATCGGTCACGATCGGACGGCTCTGGGAGGCTTACGGTCTTGATCCAACAGCTTGGGGAGTTATTGGGTCTGATTAGGAGTTCATTTCATGTTCTAATTGGGTCTTAAGGCCTATAAAAGGCCTATTCGTGAACTGAGAGGGTCGTGGTTTGGCTTCGCGTGACTGTGGAAAATTCGAGAAGAGCCTAAACCTGTAGAGAAAGAGAGAGTCGCGTGACGCTGAGAAGAGAAACAGGAGTAGGGGCTCCAAGAAGATTTCAGGACAATGGACACGATTGCTTTAGGGATTTAGAGGGGTCTTCCTAAAGAGAGAGCTTTTGTAAGGGAGAACTTCTTATGAGAGAGAAATTGGATGTACGAGGATTGAGAGTGAGATCTCCTCTTGTAAATTTTTTTTTCATAGTGAAATTTGCATGCCCCGTGGAGACGACTCCTTTTTTGACTGATCCACATATTTTGATTATTTTATTTTATTTCTTCTTTCTTCCTGCTGCATCGCGTGGTACCGAAAAGGTCCTGAGAGGTGGTGTCCTAGCCAGACATCCATCCAACAAATGGTATCAGAGCAAGACGGTACAAGGATGCAGATTGCAGCGGTAGTGAGCAAGACTGAAAATGAAAAAGATAGGATCAATCAAGATGGAGATCAACAAGTTTGATAGAAAGAGCAATTTCTCTTTATGGCAGGCAAGGGTGAAGGACGTGCTCATCCAGTAAGGATTGATTGATGCTCTCTTGTGCGAGGAGAAGCCGACTATTATGGAGGTGCAGGATTGGAGACGGTTACAGATGCAGGCGGTGAGTACCATTCACATGTACCTAGCGGATAAGGTGGTGATCCATGTGCTTAGCGAGACTTCTCCGATGGTGCTATAACTGAAGCTCGAGGAGTTGTACATGGCGAAGTCTCTCACAAACACTCTTTTCCTCTAGAAATAGTTCTATTAGCTGCGGATGATTGAGGGACAGCATGCAGGAGCATCTCAGTCACTTCCAGAAGATCCTCACCAACCTCCTCAGCATTGGTGAGAATGTTGAGGAGAAGATCATGATGCTAGTTTTGCTAGCGTCGCTTCCACCTTCGTATGAGTTCTTGATGACTGCTCTTCTAGTGGGAAAGAGCATCATCAAGATGGACAAGATCACCGCAACGATACTCTAAAATAAGATTCTTAGGAGGGAGAACCCAGCTTCGAGCTCAGATGGTGGTAGCTCAATTTTGGTGATTTCTGGAGAAGCAAGAGGTGGTAGACGAAGTGACAGGAGATCGCGACGAGGATGGTCGAAGTCCATGAAGAACTAGAGCAAAATCAGATGTTATCGGTGTGATGAGTTGGGGCATCTAGCTAGAGATTGCTCTCAACTCAAAGATCGGACGATAGCTGTTGTAACGACGGCCAGTAGCAATTCAGAGAGAGATGTCTTGGAGATATCTGATGAGGTATCTACTTCTTTCTAGCAATAGATTTTAGATTCTGCATGCACCTATCATGTATGTTGTAAAGAGGAGCAGTTTGACTCTCTAGAGAACAGTGACGGTACTGTTTATCTACCGGATGGATCGAGTTGTGCGATCAGAGGCATCGGGACGGTCAGCTGGAGGACACGATGGTGCAGCGAGAAAATTGGAAGAGGTCCGATACATATCCGATTTCAGATAAAATTTTATCTCACTAAGCAGACTGAATTCAAAAGGCTACAGGATGATAGCTGGTGGAGGAATCTTGAAGGTGCTATGTGGCGATAGAATTGTACTAGAGGAGAAGAAGGAGAGGAGAGGACATTATTATCTGACAGGGAGCTGAGTGCGAGATGGAGTTTTAGGAGCCAGGAAGAGCCCAGAGCGAGGTGGAGCTCCAGGTGGAGGTGGATCGGACATGAGACAGGAGACTCGGGAGGACGAGAGACAACGTCGCAAGGTGAGATTCCTATTGTCGCAGGATGATGTCTCGAGCAGGTCTCAGGTTAGAAAAAGCATAGTATTCGATGGAGATGGGATCGAGCGGCCTGGCCCGACTCTTATGTTTGTCCATCCATGATCAGTAGGCGATTGCCCCAGGACATGGGACGAGGAGATCCAGAAGCTCTCGGAGTCAGGAGGAGGCTGAATATTGAGTCGAGGTAGAGATTGTTAGGATTTGACGTCTCGAGATTCGATCCATATTGAGCCCACAGCAAGGTCCGAAATGAAAAATGGAGTCCAATGAGATCAAGATCACCTCAAATGAAGTTCAGACGGAGAAGATACACGCAAGAGAAGTCGGCACGAAATCCGAAGGATGAAGGACTGTCGGCGGATGGCGGCGGGCCGACAGAGCGGCAGTGGCGCGGCCGCACGTGGCGGGGTGCGGCCCAGTGCGCAAGCTAGGCGTGGCCCAGGCACGTGCTGCAGGCGCAGCCCAGGCCCGCGCGGCCTGTTGGGAGCCCGACAGCCCTGTCCATAGTGGACCGGGCAGTGCATGGAGGGGTTTGTGGACCGCGTGGGTATTTTCATATATTTTTCACGGTCTACGATACTATTCTGTAGACTGATCACGATCAGACAGCTCTGGAAGGCTTGCGGTCTTGATCCAACGGCTTGGGGAGTTATTGGGCTTGATTAGGAGTCCGATTCGGGTTCTAATCGGGTCTTAAGGCCTATAAAAGGCCTGTTCGTGAACTAAGAGGGCCGTGATTTGGCTTTGCGTGATTGTGAAAAATTAGAGAAGAGCCTGAACCTGTGGAGAAAGAGAGAGTCGCATGACGTTGAGAAGAAAAATAGGAGCAGGGGGTCCAAGGAGATTTCTGGACAGCGGACATGATCGCTTCAGGGGTTCAGGGGGGTCTTTCTAAAGAGAGAGTTTTTGTGAGGAAAAATTTTCTGGGAGGGAGAAATTGGATGTACGAGAGTTGAGGGTGAGATCTCTTCTTGTAAAATTTTTTTTTCACAGTGAGATTTGCATGCCCTGTGGAGGTGAGTCGTTTTTTGACTGATCTACGTATTTTAATTATTTTTATTTTATTTTTTTTTTACTATATCATGTGATACCAAAAAAATTCTGGAAGGTGGTGTCTTAACCAGACATCCACCCAACAGCCTCTTTAGTGGTGCAGGTGTAAGAGCTCCTAAGGAGCTCAACCAAGCCAGCAACCACATCCCCACGCCAAAGAGATTGGCAAAAAAAAGCTCTTTAGACACATTTGCCCGAAAATTCTCTTCTACCATTACAGTTAACATCGACCCCTAGCATGAATTGCTTACGCGCATGAAACCAAATCATTGATGCAACCAAGGCAAGTGTATTCGATCCAATTCTTTTCCATTAATGATAATTATATGTATCTCTCATGGATCCCACCATCATTTGTTAGGATTTGATGTCTCGAGATTCAGCCCATATTGAGCCCACAGTGAGGTTCGCGATGAAAAATGGAGTCCAACGAGATCAAGATCACCTGAAACGGAGCTCGGATGGAGGAGATACGAGCTTTTGAAGTCGGCACGAGAATCGAGGTGGCGGAGGACCGCCGGCGACCGGCGGCGGGCGGCAGCGGCGCGGCCGCAGGCGGCGGCGCGTGGGACGCGCAACCCAGGCCCACGCGGGACGCGCGACCCAGGCCCGCGACCCTTTGCCCCGGTCCACCGTGGATCGGGAGGTCCACGGAGGGGCCTGTGGACCGCGTGGGCGTTTCCCACGCGTTTCTCGTGGTCCACCGCACTATTCCGTGGACCGAAGCGCGATTGGACAGTCCAGAGAGATCCCGATCTTGATCCGATGGTTCAGGAGATTTTTTGGCTTTATTTAGGACTCCTAATCCCTCTCTAATCAAGTTTTAAACCACGTTTAAGCCTTTAAAAAGGCCTGTGATGAAACAGAGAGGTAGGTGTTCGGGTTTCTCGCCGTACGAAGTCCGTACGAACCCGAAGAGAGAGAGAGAGGTGAGAGTGCTGTGAGAGAAGGAGCAGGAGGCTCTTGGACAGCGGTCGTCAGACTCTTCAGGGGTTCAGGGGGGTCTCCAAGAGAGAGAGAGCTTTTGTGAGGGAAACTTCAGGTGAGAGAGAATTGGGTGTACAAGGGTTGAGGGTGAGGTCTCCTCTTGTAAAATTTTTTTTTCATAGTGAAGTTTGCATGCCCCGTGGAGGCGAGCCCTTTTGTGGCTGATCCACGTATTTTGATTGTTTTCTTTTTATTTTGTTTCTTCTTTCTTCCTGCTGCATCGCGTGGTACTGAAAGGATCTTGGGAGGTGGTGTCCTGGCCAGACATCTACCCAACAAGTGGTATCAGAGCAAGGCGGTACAAGGATGCAGATTGCAGTGGTGGTGAGCAAGACTGAAGATGGAGAAGACAGGAACAATCAAGATGGAGATCAACAAGTTTGATGGTAAGAGCAATTTCTCCTTGTGGCAGGCAAAGGTGAAGGATGTGCTCATCCAACAGGAGTTGATCGATGCTCTCTTGTGCGATGAGAAGCCGACCACCATGGAGGTGCGGGATTGGAAACGGCTACAGATGCAGACGGTGAGTATCATCCGCATGTACCTGGCGGATGAGGTGGTGATCCATGTGCTGAGCGAGACTTCTCCGACGGTGCTGTAGTCGAAGCTCGAGGAGTTGTACATGGCGAAGTCTCTCACCAACACTCTTTTCCTCTGGAGGCAGTTTTACCAACTGCGGATGACTGAGGGACAGAGCGTGCAGGAGCATCTGAGCCACTTCCAGAAAATCCTCACCAACCTTCTCAGCGTTGGCGAGAACGTTGAGGAGAAGACCAGGGCGCTGGTTTTGCTGGCGTCGCTTCCCCCTTCGTACGAGTCCTTGGTGACTGCTCTTCTAGTGAGAAAGAGCACTATTAAGATGGACGAGGTCACCGCGGCGATACTCCAGAACGAGATTCTCAGGAGGGAGAATCCAGCTTCGAGCTCAGATGGTGGTAGCTCAGCTTTGGTGGCTTCTGGAGGAGTAGGAGGTGGTAGACGGAGCGACAGGAGATCGCAACGAGGGCGGTCTAAGTCCAGGAGGAACTTGAGCAAAACCAGGTGTTATCGGTGTGAGGAGTTGGGGCATCTAGCCAGAGATTGCCCTCAACTGAAAAATCGGACGGTGGCTGCTGTAGCGACGGCCGGCAGTGATTTAGATGGAGATGTCTTTGAGATATCTGACGAGATATCTACTTCTTCCCAGCAGTGGATATTAGATTCTGCATGCCCCTATCATGTGTGTTACAGAAAGGAGCAGCTTGACTCCCTAGAGAACAGTGAGGGCACTGTATATCTGCCGGATGGATCGAGCTGTGCGATTAGAGGCATTGGGACGGTCAGCTGGAGGACACATGACGGTGCAGTGAGGAGATTGGGGGAGGTCCGATACATACCCGATTTCAGGCGAAATCTTATCTCACTTAGCAGACTGGATTCGAGAGGCTACAGGACGGTAGCTGGTGGAGGAATCCTGAGGGTGCTATGCGGCGATAGGATTGTGCTGGAGGGGAAGAAGGGGAGCAGAGGATATTATTACCTGGCAGAGAGCCCAGTACGAGGTTGAGCTTCGGGAGCCAGGCGGAGCCCAGAGCGAGGTGGAGCTCCAGGAGGTGGATCGGGCACGAGACAGGAGACTCGGGAAGACGAGAGGCGACGTCGCAAGGTGAGATTCCTATTGCCGCAGGATGATGCCCCGAGCAGGTCTCAGGTCAGGAGGAGCACAGCATACGACGGAGATGGGATCGAGTAGCCTGGCTCGACTCCCATGTTTGCCCATCCATGATCAGCAGGCGATTGCCCCAGGGCATGGGGGCGAGGAGATCCAAAAGCTCTCGGAGTTTGGAGGAGGCCGAATATCGAGTCGAGGTGGAGATTGTTACGATTTGATGCCTCGAGATTCAGCCCACATTGAGCCCACAGTGAGGTTCGCGGCAAAAAATGGAGTCCAACGAGATCAAGATCACCTGAAACGGAGCTCGGATGGAGGAGATACGAGCTTTTGAAGTCAGCACGAGAATCGAGGTGGCGGAGGACCGCCGACGACCGGCGGCGGGCGGCAGCGGTGCGGCCGCAGGCGGCGGTGCGTGGGACGCGCGACTCAGGCCCGCGACCCTTTGCCCCGGTCCACCGTGGATCGGGAGGTCCACGGAGGGGCCTATGGACCGCGTGGGCGTTTCCCACGCATTTCTCACGGTCCACGACACTATTCCGTGACCGGAGTGAGATCGGACGGTCTAGAGAGATTCCGATCTTGATTCGACGGTTCAGGGGATTTTTTGGCTTTGTTTAGGACTCCTAATCCCTCTCTAATCAAGTTTTAAACCACGTTTAAGCCTTTAAAAAGGCCTGTGACGAAACAGAGAGGTAGGTGTTCAGGTTTCTCGCCGTACAAAGTCCGTACGAACCCGAAGAGAGAGAGAGGCGAGAGTGCTGTGAGAGAAGGAGCAGGAGGCTCCTGGACAGCGGTCGCCAGGCTCTTCAGGGGTTCAGGGGGGTCTCCAAGAGAGAGAGAGCTTTTGTGAGGGGAACTTCAGGTGAGAGAGAATTTGGTGTACAAGGGTTGAGAGTGAGGTCTCCGCTTGTAAAATTTCTTTTTCATAGTGAAGTTTGCATGTCCCGTGGAGGCGAGTCCTTTTGTGGCTGATCCACGTATTTTGATTGTTTTCTTTTTGTTTTGTTTCTTCTTTCTTCCTGCTGCATCGCGTGGTACTGAAAGGATCTTAGGAGGTGGTGTCCTGGCCAGACATCCACCCAACATCATTAATTGTCACAGGTCATTTTTTGTGAAGGATGAGATCTTTTGCTTGTTTGAGGGGGCTTTGGGGAACCTTGTGAGCCTAATTTAAGGCGACAATATGGGCTAGGGAAGAACACGAAGGAAGTTGTTCTGGCAATGGAGGCATATCGAGCTCTAAGCGGTCGAGCTCCTTATTCTACCAACCACATGCTCTCACACCTTGCTGACAATCTTGCCTTCATCATCTTTGACAGGTCCATGCCTATTGTTTTCATCGCATCGCTAAGCATAACGAGAGATGAGAGAAAACAGCTAGGTATATAGTTTTCATGGTGCACCATTTATCTATTTCACATACATTGGATAGGTACACTTGTTCTTAGGGAAAACTGCTGATGGATATCTAGCTTTCTCCAATGGTGCTCAGACACTAAGAGGCGCATGTGGGAAATCATTGGCATCATTTCCTCCAGGTGATTCCTGGTCTCCCTGAGTACATGACATTCCCTTCTATATGTTACTGCTCCGTATCAAGTTTATGTTAAGATATGCAAAAAATTTGGTGAATTTTGGGATCTTACCTGTGATTATTAGCAAGACGATCAATTCAAATAATTTCTATCAAAAATTTTATTCATATCAGAATGCACAACAAGGGGTGCTTTTTCTCGACTAATAGCAGTCTATGAAGCTATGAACATCCAAAGAACAAGGTCACTGCAGTAAAAGCGATGGAGGACATGTCCGGTGCAACCTTGAAGGTGCTCAATATGGGTCATTTCTAATTTCATTAAAAGTAAATTACCATATTACATGCAAATCTTGTTCTTTTAATCTATTAATTCATTTAATTCTTGTTTACAGATTGACAGACCAAAAACCTTGCAAGCAACAACTGAACAGAATGTTCTGCATTAGCTGTTGGAATACCAGTTGATGTACAGGTTGCGAGAAATAATGGTGTATTATTTTTAGTCATGGGTCACAAGGTGGCGTTGATAAGGGGATACAGGAAGAGCGTTTCATGTGAAAATACTTGGTGTATGGGTGGGTCACTTCTGAAACTTTCTCCCTCCATTCCAATCACGAGAACCTTGCCTTTGCTTTGGCCACACCCACGACCCGCCTTCTTGTACTCTTTCTCGTATCCGCATCTTATCCTTTCGTGTCTTTTTCTATGATGAGCCGTCTTGTTAGCTTCTATATGGGACACCTTCTTTTTCAATTTCCTTTTTTTTTTTTTTTTCTGTAGTTTGAATAGGCACGAGGATTTCTAACAAAAAATAGGTACCAATGATTAAGTTGTAAATATTTTATGACATCTCTTAGACTAATATAATCTGAGTTAATGCACATATGTCATGTAAAATAGTCAGCTAGCAATCAGAACAAATTTAACACAAAAACATAAACAACAGACCTTAATCCTTGTTTTTTATGTAGGTTCAATGTATCCTTGAGTTGATGGTGGTCCTTTTAGACTTGGCAATGTGGGTTGACAGTGATGCCATGATGATGGAGAAATTCTCCCAACCTTAGGGAGCGGCTTTGCTAATTTTAAATTGTTAGTATAGAAAGCCTAAAATAAATAACTCAGATGAGCTAGAAGTCCGCATCAAACTATCATGCAACATGCACTTTTTATGCAGGTTAATTCCCCTTCATTAGTTGAAAGCATATCAAAAGCGGGTTTTGGATGTCTTGCTACTTATTAAATAATCATAATTAGAGTCTTGACATATGAGATGTTTATCTTGTTCAGAAAAAATCGTGATGCATCTCTGCAAAGCACAGCGTATAGAATGGCCACCATTTTGGAGGTAACTCATCCGCCCCACTTAACTTCTTAGGTCCCAATCCAACCAGAGTATATTTTTGTTTGAGAAGTTGGACTCTGAAATGGAAATAAGAATAAGTAATTTTCATTCTAACTGTTTGGTTGAAGATAATTTCATTATGTTCCAATTCCAAGAGAGAATGAAAATTAAGAAAATCTCAAATCTATTCCTCAATCTTCCATGATATTTAAATCTCATCTTGGTTCCAACATACAAACCAAATGTATTGGAAAATATGGTAACTGGAATAACATCCGGTGAGATAATCTCCATGAGCTACCGGTCAGCGCCAGGCTCTTTTCCAAACCTGAAAAAGACACAGGCGTGCGGAGCCAAAGCCTGAGAAGGTCGATAAGGCCAACAAAGCTAACATTAGTCTACGCAACTTGTAAGCCCAGCTGTGGATAGAGCCTGAAACCACTTCAAGATTGAGCCATGAAAGCTGTGCCCCAACCGCCGGGCTGAAAATTTCCAAGCTCCCGAGTCACACATTTTGGACCAATGAAGCCATGTCCCCATCAACGACAATTACTATCATACTTTACTCAGCAACGAGGTCATTTACTGGAAGAGGAAAGAGGAACTTTATTCTCCTCTCACCAATACTGAGACAAAACAATGAGATTGGCCGGACCCATTTATCTGACTCCACCAACATCGTGCCCACAACAATGAAACATTCGACACTCGTCTTTTAAGGCAGCCTATGAACTGAGCCGTTCATTAAGAGCTAAAGTACTGTGGACAAACCAGTTCATTCTAGATTGCTAAATTAGCACACAAGCCAAGCTTGGACCATATTATTAGGCTTGGATTATGGACAAGTTGAGCCTAACAACTCTTCTTTACATAAACAAATATATTTATGGCATTTTTGGATTGGGGGAAGTTGGGTTTTGGAATGGAAATTGAAATAACTGACTCTGATTCTAGCCGTTTGACTGCGGTTGTTCCCTTTCCATTTCAATTCCAAAAGAGAATGGGAATGCTTCAATCCTTCAAAATCTAATCCAGATTCTCTTCTAGTATTCAAATTTTATTACGATCTTGATTTTGATTCCAATTATAAAATAAACGCATCAGAGAATATGGTCATTCTTATTTCCACTCCAATCTATTTCGATTCCAAAATGCACCCTTATACTCTTCAACCCATGGGTCAGCTCTTCGAGTGTTTAATTTGCTGGAGCATGAAGGAACTTGGATTGAGCTCAAGCTCAGGCAAGACTGCACTCAACAAACTTCTTTAGTGCGCTTGAATAAAAGATTTACCGATATCACATCATAATGCGGCCACATGGTATAAGTATGTCAATTAGCCCCTCATGTGGGAACTCATTCATTCAGAGGCAGTGGTCTTAATTTGCTTCAACGTACCCAATCCTGACATATGTTATCCCTTTAGGGGCCCTTGTCTGCAAGAATATTTGGAAACAGTAGACAGTGGATAGAGATAAATAGGTCCACAAGTTAAGGAGCATGGGCTGTCAACAATAAGGCAAGAACGCTGGAGGTTACGGTCTTTAATAAATTAGGTAGCCTTGGCTGATATCCGAAGCTCCATGTTTGAGAACTAGCTTAATACGGTCAAAGCTAAACAGTGCTTTCCCGTCATTGCATGTTACCTTCCTGCAAAGCCTGTGTCAATCTTGTCTTCTGGGTGGTTGGCGTGTGAATAGGTTTAAGGCGTTTGAAAGAGGATTGAACGGATCCAGTTTCCATCCCATTTTCCTTAGGCCAAAATATCCTTAGGGGCCCAAAGCTGGTACCGTAAAAGCTTCAGGCCCAGTGGTTAAATAGAAGTTCATGATGGCACATTTGTGCATGTCCTTGTCAAACTTATTTTAGATCAGCCTTTGGTAATTGGAAACAAGGAACACCATTTCTTACATGGAAGAGTTGATAAAAATTTAAATTTCTCCTCGTCAGACTTCGTTCCCCTGTAAATAGGGTCTCATGCTCCCTAGTAGTCATGACTCTTGATAGTATTTTCAGGGCATAACATAAGAAATACTGATCTTCTTATAGTTTGACTCTCGTTACTAGCACAGCTGATGTTGTACCCTTGCTGTCTTCATTTTAGTTAACTGGAGTATCTTCCTCTACGGAAAATATATATATATATATATATATTAGGTTAACATAATTGCGGGAAAATAACTTCTCTGAGTTCTTGTCAAGCTCTGTTCTCCTTTAATGTTTGGCTTCTTAATCAAAGACCCCATTCAGACATGCCTTAAAATTCTAAAACTCTTCTACCAAAGCCATTGAAACTAATAGGCTCTCGATCCTCTTGTCAATGGGAACAACAGTTTTGTCAATCTAGCTTGTGACCTCGCCTCTCAACCATTGCTCTTGATACTTCGTACATCCAAATGCTTAAGGCACATTTTAGCAGCATCACCGCCGTATACAAGTGAAAACGCATGTAAAACCCCCGAAAGGCCATTGAAAGCTTGCACCACACCGCCCAGCCTCTACTGTACTTCTTTACCAACAGCAAGTAATTTCATAGATCTCGAGGCAACTGTTTCCATTAAATTAAAGCTTCCCCGAGCAACCCCCGCCCCGACCAATCCCACTCCTACTTGCAGGGCAGTCATCAAAGAGGAATCTTTGCAGATGCTGTAGACTAATCACAATAGATACACTCCAAATGGACACCAGAGAACCATAGCATATCCAAAATAAAATATTAGGCACTCGGTACGGGCTTTAAATAAACAAAGTAGCCTTCACTGGCCGGCCGCGGTCAAAGTTGAACGGTACTGCCCCGGTTGCTCACCACCATCTCACGCTAAGAGCTCAGTGGCATAGATGGGAAAGAGACCTCCATCACCACTTGCTGTGGCATTCTATTAATCTCAGAAAGACCCAGTAAAACCAAGCCTCTTGGAACGCAAGCCACTTCAAACAGTGGATAAGAACAACACAAAGCAAGCACATCAACAGCCAACAGGCTTTCTACCTTCTTTTCCCATAAAAAAAATGTAAAAGCATCACAATTCACAACCACCATGATATATATTAAAGACAAGCCTCTTCCATTATACTGTCCCAAAAGAGAGTGCATGACAGCAAATGAAGCAAAGAAACAAGAAAGAGAACAAAAAAGATAAATAGCGAGGAGATAATAGCAATGCTTAGGTGTGGGAGTGTAGACCAAAAATTCCTTGGGGGCGGCTGTTGTAGCTCGGAAAAACCCAAGAAATTTTCTCCCACGCCCATTACAGACAAAAACCATCATATGTTTTCTCCTCCTCGGTCCTCACCGAAATAAAAAAACTAACACCTCTTCTAACGCCACTTCAGAACCTACTCTCGCGAGATTTCAAACTTAACACATATTATTATTATTAAATATTAACTGAACTGCAAAATTTTCCAAGCTCTCAGAGATCCAGGTCCATCCAGGCGTCGATGCTTGCGAAATCACCACCGTCGGGTAGGTCGCCTAGGGCCAAAAAGTCGTCCACCGAACCAAACTCAGTCACCGGGAGGAACGCGTCGGATCCGAACCCCAAGTCCAGCTCCGGTAGTAGCAGGGGTTGCTCCGCAAATAGCTCCGCGATGGACGGCTCCTCTTCTACCGCCGCCTCCTTTGCGGGCGGAGGCTGGCTGTCCACCGCCAGTGTGGCGCCGGAGACATCGAGGACGGAGGAGTGCGACGCCGCCTCAGAGCAGCCAACGGAGAGGCATGACGAGTTGGAGTTGGAGTTGGAAACGGAGATCGTGGTGGTCGAGGCGGCGGAGAGACCGCTCTTCTCGGCCTGAAGGCGCCTGGCGGCGGTTTCATAGGCAAGGGCAGCCTCCTCGGCGGTGTCGTAGGTGCCCAGCCACAGACGGATCCCTCGGATGGGATCGCGGATTTCGGCCGCCCATTTTCCCCACGGTCGCTGGCGAACACCCTTATGCCTCGACGACGAGGTGGTGGACAACGAGCTCGTCGAGCCAGGGGCCTTGGCCTTCTTCTGGGAAGATTTGGGGGTCTTAGGGTTTCGCTTGCCGCTTTCTTGAGACGAGGCGTCAGCTGGAAAGGAAAATAGACCGAATGGGTGGACGGAGAGTTCCTGAATCACCCGTCTCCTCCTCGAATTCATCATCGCTCTCTTCTCCTCCTCCTCTTCGCTTTCACTGGACTCGGTGGCTTCCGGATCGTCAAAATAGATCCGGATTTTTCTCACCAATTTCGGCTTGGGTTCACATGCGAGAGGACGGAGATCGGATCTCTGACTAGTCCTCTTCTTCCCCTCTTTTCTCTTCACCATCCGTCCTTGATTGAAGAGATGCCTTTGAGGCCCTGGCATTTTTTTTTTCTCCTCTCTATGTTCTCTCTGAAAACGAAACAAAATCGAAGAAAAAACACGAAAAATGGAAATAAAACACAATTAACTCTGTCAAGAGAGGTAGCCTCTCAAGAAGATGAAGAGAAAATTCTCTATATGTTGGAATCCAATGTATTTCACTCCAAAGCGAACACTGCAAGGCCAAAAAGGCAAAAAAAAAAAAAAAAAAAGAAAGTAGGGTTTAATCAATGATGGAAAAAATGAGGAAAGGGTAAACTGGGGGTAGATCGATACCGAGGAGATCGAAATCGCATCGAAGCCGTCTTCGATTCCTGCGGCCTCCGTCGCATACGGGAGGAAGAGGAGAAGGAGAAAAGCACAGCGAGGCCAAGCGACGAACAAAGGAGACAAGAGATCCAAAGAGCTCGAGCTCTGCTTTCTGAGAACAACAAAGAGAGGAACGCTGAGTCGAAAAAACCAGACGACATAAATCCTCGACGTCTTCTCTCTTCTTCTTCGTCGATGCCGTCGCTCGCTCTCTCCTCTCTTCTCTTCTCTCTCGGCTCCTAAAACCCCAGACAGAGGCGAAAAAGAAAGAAACATACGAGTTGGGGATACTTAAAGCGACGGTGAGCCCGACTGGGAGATGAGGCCATGGCATGATCGAATGGCTGTGGTTAGCCCCCTGGGCCCCTATTGCTGTCACTCTGTTCGTGCCCCCCGGTGGCGTGAAATAGACCCCTCTTCTACCACGGCGGGATATTTAATAATTTATTATATCGAGGTAATATAATATTAAATTAAATTAATATATAAAGAAAAGAGGCAGAAAAGACACCGATCTGGAAGAATTCAGAAAAAGTTGAGGCGCAGGGAATGGACGGATAAGATGGAAGGATGAGCCTGTGCAGTTTCTTTTGCTTAATCGAGACATTGGAGCAGCACTCCAAAGTGACTCGGACTTTTGATTGCTGGAACTCACTACCAACACCAACACCGCTTCTCGTTGTGTGGTGGCGGATTGCTGGGTGACGGTGTGAAGTTGCTCTTTTTGGAATTTGGTAATTGGTGCAGCGGGGTGCGTTGAAATAAAAAATAAATAATAAAAAAAATATTTATGCACATGGTAATTTATCCCTACTGCCGTGTTACAGCTGGTCCAGCTGGAATTGGCCGTTTTTTTGCCAACGAGGGAAATGTAATTAGCTGCAATTACGTTTATTCCCTCGATAACTAATGATATATAGCAAGTATAATAGTCTTGAACACCGGGCTGGAAGTAGGCCTGGGCTAGTCCATAGCTCATCAGATTAGGCTGACTCCAATCTGAGCTACGGGCTAATCCTGATTAAGTTTAGATCGAATTTAGACTCAATATTAGCGCAAATATACTTTTTGTGCCAAGCTAGAGTGATTATGTGTTTCAACCCAGTTCCAGCCCTAGCCTAATCATGAAGCCAACCCGATCCTAAAAAAATAACATAACTGATACAGTCAAATCACATCAAACCCATAATCGATGCGGTTGAACCACATTATTGATGTAGGGCCAAGTGAAAGAATAGGTTCACTTGTGTTTGGATTCGCTGAGCTCTAATTTTAAATCTTTTGAAGTCCTGAATAATTTCGATCCTTAAAGATCTTCAATCAATTAGGATTCTCTCCTAATATCTTTAAATATCCATCTGTATAGCTTCATTCCTCCACTAATCTCCCACTTGTGGTAACCAATCATCAATCCTAGTAAACGAAGGCAAGATCCCATCCTTGCTCACCATCTAGGGCAACAATGACCATGGCAATTGAGGACTATATGTTGTTGAAAGAGGCCAATAAGCTTCCATGCAAGATGCAACCCCTTCAGATGAATTGGAAGGTCCAGAACGATGCCAACATCAACCCCATCACCATCCATCATTCTATCTATAATCGCAAGGATCCTCACCTATGTGACTTTGATACATCCATGATCCAATTTCCACACTGTTCTTCATCCCTTTCCCTCGTCAAATTATCTATTGATCCTTGCTATCAAAGGATCAGTTGGATTGGAACAATGAATATCAATTGTTATGAAAATATTATTTCCTCGAATAAAGCTGACGCATAGGGAAGATGATCCCGATCCGACCTTGATAATGGCCGATCCAAACTGATTTGATATTTGGTTTACGTTAAATAGAGAAATCTCAGAATCCGTATGACAACCTGCCATGAATGGACAAGAAAGAAATATATCTCTCCAAAAAAGAAAGAAAATAACAAATATATCTCACCTAGCAAGTTAAGACTAACCGTCTGATTCTCTTTCTTTCTCACGATTCTTCAGCCTCTGCCTATAAATAGAGATCCACAAAGGACCCCCAAGTATGAAAATACTTCTCTCCATAAACGCTCACTCTTTTCCATCTATTCTAGAGATCTAACTTAAGCGTCGGAGAGTTTCCATTAGAACCAACTCCGATCGAAGACTTATCTTGTAGATCTTGCCACCGCTGTCCTGCTGTTGCCATCCGACTCTAGCCGATTCGACCCAAGGATAAATTTTTACCGTAATAAATTAGCACTAGAGGAAGAGCCCAGGCCCATATATGAGAATGAGTGAGTATTCAATGAGAAGAGCTTCATCACACTGCTCTAATGTCGATCGGATCCGATCATCCATAGATCGGCCAAATATAGACCAAGACCTACCATCTGTAGATCAACCAACATCGATCAGATCTAACTATCTTCAAATTAGTCAAACACCAATCAGATTCGATCCTCTCCAAATCAGTTATATATCGATCAGATTAGATTAGTTAGCACCGTCCAAGCCATCTTAGTCAGACTCAATATTGAGGGGCTCAAACAGAGTAGGAGATCATAGTATCCAAATGAGGAAAAAGATTTTGAAAATCCCTAAATTCTCGAATTATGCTTGCTTCCTT
Source organism: Elaeis guineensis (assembly GCF_000442705.2). Taxonomy (NCBI): domain Eukaryota; kingdom Viridiplantae; phylum Streptophyta; class Magnoliopsida; order Arecales; family Arecaceae; genus Elaeis; species Elaeis guineensis. Next base: position 105,675,155 of record NC_025995.2, on the reverse strand, counting down.
GTCTATATTCAAAATTTAATTTGAATTCTTGGTTGGATCCAAATGAAGAAAGAGATCACAACATCCAGATAAAAAAAGAGAATCCAAATGAGGAAGGAGATCACAACATCCAAATAAGGAAGAAAACTATAGAGTTTCTTGATTTTTGAATCATTCTTACTTTTCTATCTATATTTTAAATTTAAATTTTTGACGGAATCCAAATAAGAAAGGAGATCACGACAGATTGAAATCCAAGCAAGGAAGAAGATTACGAAAATCTTTCGAATGCCACCTAAATCACGGTGTATCCATATTTCCAAGTCTACTTGAACAGAATCAAGGACATTCTAAAAGAACAGATCCTAAGAGGGAGAGATTCCTACAACTTAAAGCTCTCATGGTAAAAGGCTCACAAGCCCTCATTCATCATGATGTTTTCTTTCCTTCTTGTAGATCCACAGGTCATAAGAAGGTCGAGGACATCAGAAGGTTGAAATCATAAGAAGGTTGAGCTGAAATAAAGATCAAACCAATCTGAAGTGAAGCTCCAGGTTGAGCCAAAGTAAAAATCAAATCAATCCGAAATGAAGATCAAGATCGAACTGAAGTAAAGATCAAATCGATCCAAGATGAAAATTAAGGCCAAACCAAGACAAAGCTCAAAATCAAGCTGAAGTAAAGATCAAACCAATCCAAAGTGAAGATCAAGGCTGAACCAAAGTAAAGATCAAATCAATTAAAAGTGAAAATCAAGACCAAACCAAGGCAAAGCTCGAGGTCGAGCCGAAGAAAAAATCAAATCAATCCGAAGTGAAGCTCAAGGTCGAGCTGAAGTAATGACCAAACCGATCTGAGGTGAAGGTCAAGACTAAATCAAAATAAAGATCAAATCGATTCGAGATGAAGATCAAGTTTAAACCAAGATAAAAATCAAATCGATCCGAGATAAAGATCGAGGTCGAGCCTAGGCAAAGATCAAGGCTGAGCGAAGGTAAAGATCAAAGCAAACTAAGGTAAAGATCAAGACCGAGCCGAGGTGAAAATCAAATCGATTCGAAGAGATAATCAAGATCGAGGCTAGACTATCAAGTCCAAGGTTGAGGTAAAGATCAAGACCGACTTGACAAAGCCAACCTTAGGGAATCAACCCGAAGATGCCAACTTGATGAAGGTGACCTAAAGAGGCTGACGTGATGAAGCTGACCTAAGGAAGCTAACTCGATAAAGCCGACCTAAGAAGGCTGACCTAACAAAAGCTGATTGAGGGAGTCCAAGGTAACAAACTAAACTCTTTTGCAGGGCTTGAACATAATATTGGATTGAACCGAAGATCTCGATAATCAAGAAGTGAGGGCTAATACCTAAAGGACCCTCAGAGGCCCCTCGTTCTTAAATGAGCTGAGTCGATGGAAGTGTTGATTGTATGAGAAGTGAAGGCTAGCCTAAAGGACCTTCAGAGGGCTAACCTATAAGGATTCTCCGATCTTACTGTCCAAGCTGTGCAAATCGAAGACCTCGGTAACTAAAAAGTGGAGGCTAACTTGAAGGATCCTCAGAAGCTTCTTGTTCTTAAACGAGCTGAGCTGATAAAAGTCTTGATCGTATGAGCAGCAAAAGCTAACCTAAAAAGATCTTTGGAGAGCTAACCTATTAGGATCCTCAGAGCTTGCCAATCCAAGCTATGCAAACCGAAGACCTTGGTGACCAAGAAGTGAAGGCTAATTTGAAGAACTCTCTGAGGCTCCTCATTCTTAAATGAGCCAAGCCGATGAGATATCCTTGGTCGTGCAAGATGTGAGAGCTAACCACGAAGGACCCTTGAAGCCCACAAATGCAAATTATTAGGACTGAAGATCTCGATGATCAAAAAGCGAGGGCTAACCTGAAGGATCCTCGAAGGCTCCTCATTCATAAATGAGCTGAGTCGATAAAAAAATCTTAGTTGTACGAGAAGTGAAAGCTAGCCATAAAGGACTCTGAGAGCCCATGGACGATCATGAGTGAAGAATGTCGCTCATCCCAAAGGTAAGTAGAGCAAAAATCACTAACGACCATGAGCAAAGAATGTTGCTCTTCCCAAGGTGAGTAGAGCAAAAATCGCTAAAAAGCGAGGGCTAATCAAAGGAGTTCCTTGAAGGCACTTCGTTACCATGATGAAGCCCACCATGATGATCAAGCACTTCATCACCTTGACAAAAGTCGACCATTATTTCGGATGCTTCATCACCAATATAGCCACTTTGACTTCATTCGAAAATCTCCATACATCAGATGGCTAAATCGAGGATAGCGTCAGCTATTACATATACTCCCTTCGTCCAATCTAATTCTAGTTTGGACTCGAAAGTATGGAGACTTATATTATGGATAGAAAGATTCTTTCTTCAGATAAAGCTGATGATAGGGACGGTGGTCCCAATCCAATTTTGATGATGGCTGACCCAAGCTGATTTGATATTTGATTTATACCAACTAGAGAAATCTCAGAATCTGCATGACAACTTAACACAAATGGATAAGGAAGAAATAACAAATAGATCTCTCCAGATAAGGAAGAAAATAACAAGCATATCTTGTCCAGTAAGTCAAAGTTAACCATTGGATTCTTCTTTCTTCTCAGGCTCTTTAGCCTCTGTCTATAAATAAAGGCTTATAGGGGAATCCCAAAGTATGAAAATATTTCTCTCCCTAAGCGTTTACTCCTTTTCATCTATTCTAGAGATCTGACTTAAGCATCGGAAGATTTTCATTAGAGCAAACTCCGATTGGAGACTCATCTTGCAGGCCCTGCCGTCATCGTCCTACCGTTGCTATCCAACTCTAGTTGACCCAACCCAAGGATAAATTTCTGCCACAACACCAATTTTAGGAGAAGAATGTCCATCTTAATTTAAATGTTTTTTTGTGTTTTAGCTACTAATTGGATTTGAGACAAAAGTTTTTGATTTTTGTTGTTGGATTAGCACTATTTTTTAAGAAGATGGTGGTGGATTCGAATGCTCCTATACAGGAGAAGGTCTAAATGCCCAAATTGTATTCTTTTAGGCCATGATTGCTAATGTTGGGGGTATGATTGCTGCCCAATTTTTTTGGGCCAGATAAGTTATTGAAGCTAGCTCAACCGAGTTTGGGTTGGGCCTGGATCTAGGCTCGAATCAAGCTCGGACTTGAATTTTTTAAAAGTTTTTGAACCTAACTAGCGCCAAGGGTGAAAATAACCTCAAGCCAGACTTGGGTAAGGGCATGGCCCAGCCTATTTCCAACCCTACTTGAACATAGCCTAATTAGAGAGGATTAGGATTGTATGTTTTGCGTGAAAGTAGGATTCACCTTCCTTTGCTCGAATTTGCTATTGGATTACCCATTGCACAGGTCTCCCTAGAAACTCCATTCATTTGTCTGCACAAATCTCGAAGTGACTATTGGATGATCCAAATATAGATCTATGTTAGGGTAAATCCTTCTATCACATGAAAGATACAACCCTAGCCCAATTGTACCGACAAGTTCTCTAGGTTTGAAATTCCAGCATATTTTATTTGTTAAAGAGAATCAAAGAAAAAATAGAATGCAAGGTAATTGCTGGGAGAAATACAAATATACTTAATGTTTGGATGGATGCACTCTCCATGATCCCTTGCCACTTTGTTTCGTCTAAGATGGGTGTATTTATTCACTTACTGGTGTTCATTATCGCCCGTGTAAGCTTGACTTCCTAACTTCTCTCTTAATTCTTAAGACTTCCTACATTGACCTGAAGGTAGGATTGGAACTGGACTTAGACCAGCTCAATTTCGGATCAGACTTCGGACTAGATCTGAAATAGTTCAGGTCGAGTTTGGACCTAATTATAGGATCCGTTTATTTTGCAGATCAGGCTCGACATACCTTTAGCCCTGCTTGGGACCGACCCAAATTCGAGCCCGAATTCAGACCTGAGCTTGAGCCTGATCACCTAAATGGATCACCTTGAGCTCTTCTTCTCTTGAATTCTCTCAAAGAGTCCTGATGGAATCCGCATGGATTCGAGTTCTTGACCCTCCGTATCCCATTGAGTATGGTGATGAGGTCGCCAGTGGCAAGGGCAAGGACGTCGAAGCAATCAACCGTCGGCCGCGACGTGTCTACTAGGACTAAGAAAATAATCAAAATTCGAAGAAATCCATCCAATCTGACTTAATAAGTATCGATTTCGGTTGGTTGAAAGATATAAATTGGATAGAATCAGATTGAAATTTGTAAAAAGATTGATTATTTACAGTCAGTTCTGTTCCTACACTTTTAGTCCCTATGAAATCGAATCCGATCGATATAGTATTTCACAAACTCACTTTTATTTTAGGATGATGTTGTTTAGACTTCAATACTTCATTCTAAAAAATACCCCATCATTTATTTGGATTCATGAAAATATTAATATTAAATTATTAATGGAAGCACATCAATTTGAGATAATTCTGAAGTAAAAACTTTCAGATATAATTGCTTTCAGATAAATAATTTTTTTTTTCTATTTTATTTTGTACAGATTTAAAAATAAGTTCAAAATTTATAACTTATAAAGTTTAGGTTTTTTTAATGTTAAATTGATCAAAATAAATAAATAAGCTTAAAAGAGTCAATATTAGATTTAAAATCAATATTGGGTCAACATTAAAGCTCAAACCGACACAGCCTATCCGAACCCACTACAAATCATTCACTTCAGTTTCAAATAATTTATACATGATAAATGATCAGTAGTGGATTGAATTTTCTTCAATTTGATTGAGTTCGATTGAATGAAATTTTTCTCCCAATCCGATTGAATCCGACCCATGCTCAGCCCTAATATCTATCATGGCCAAGTTTGTGTGCGAGGAGATCGTCGCCTCTTTGGCCTCCGCTGTTTATAAGAAGCTTACATTTGACTTTCTTCGTTGCACCCGCCGCACCCCCAGCCTCCAGGACACCATCCTCCCCAATGTTCGCTTTGGCCTTGCTTTCCCCGATCCTGATGTTGCAACCACCAACCTCTCTGTCCTCTCCACCATGCCTCCCACCTCTTTGACTGCCTTGTCTATGATGCCTACCACGAGATTGCCACCTGCTTCGACTCCATCTACCTCACCCCCACTGTCGCCCTCGGATGTATCATCACCTGCAACGACATTATCCTCCTCTGTGATACCTCCCTTATACTCATCGACTACATCTCTACCTGGTGGCACCGCATCGCCACCGGCGCCCTCACCTGCTTCGATGTTGTCGCCCGTGTCGCCTTCGACTCCCTTCGCTGGTCTGCCCAAACAAACCCTAAACCCCCGATGTGAGATAGATGGCCGATGGGATTTATAAACTCAAGATGGTCCAATCGGATTTGGGCCGAACTCGATCTTAGACTCAGACTGAGCTCAAGCCTAGATTGATTAAAAAATTTTGAGCCAAAGTTTGACCTGAAGTCTAAAAAAAATTTTAAGCCTGGCTCAAAGAAGGGAATGGCCAGTCGCAGCCCGGCCAATTCCAGCCCTACCTCGATGTAACAAAAACAATTAAAAAATAAAAGCCGGAGAAAAAGGATGGGAGTTGGTTTATAAAGGTGAGGAACGCGGAATAGCTTTGGTTGGGGCGGGTGGCGCTTTTTGAAAGCTTGGAAGGTCCTTGTCATATTCTCCCGAAGTCGCGAGCGCGAGATAGATCCCTGTCTCTTGCTTCTTTTCGAAGTTGCAAATCCTTGGCTGATCTGCTTATCCGATTTCATGTTCGGTTCGACGAAAGCTTCACTTGGTCAGCGAACATGCTCAAAAGTAGGTCTGGTGGGTTCTTCCAAGCAGCATCTCGGACAGTGGTCTGCTGTTGCATCTGATACGGTGATTTGCACAACAAAAGATCTGACCTGGCTTGAGTCAAAATTTAAGTTATCTAGTGTTTGGAACAGGTTGTCTACTGATTGAATGAGCTTTGGTTAATTTACATGAGGTTGAGACTTATATGGCTAGCCTGTAAGCTATGCCTTGAAATCAGGCTCTGTGTTCAGCTTGTTTCCTCATGGAATGAGATTGAAGGAGCCCATTGTCGGGAAGGAAAAAATGTTTTACATATGATGCATGAATGGTGGCATCTTTGTGTACCACAGGGCCAAATCAACAAAAAGATATACAACTGTTGGGGGATACCCGCCGACCGACCGACCGACTGTCGGAGGGCCCGACCGACTGTCGGAGGGCCCGACCGACTGACGGCCCGACCGACCGACTGACGGCCCGACTGCCTCCGACGGACGACTCCGACTGGCCGATAGACCGACCGATAGTCGGTCGGGCGACCGACTGACGGATGCCATCAGCGGTTAACTGCCGGCCATTCAACGGCCCATCACCGGCCGGGGGTATGTCGGGCGTAACCTTCCCGACCAACTGAACCCGGGGGTCTGATGGCCGACTTACATGATGCTCGCCGATCAATGGAGGGGCCCGACACTACTCAGCTGGCTACCGACCTTGGGTCGGTCGGCTCCTCCAACCACCGTACAGCCGCCAGACGTTGTCAGCTCTGACACGGACATACGGCACAGTTACCTAGGGGCATTGTCCCGCCGAGAGCCGGGTCAACCCTGGTGATTGGACGGCCACACGGCGACATGACATTTTCACGGCGACTCTGACAATCCACAGTGAGTTGACAGCTCCTCACTTGTCCGCGCCATTAATGACGGCGCCATACCTGGCTCCACTATATATACCGGGGAAGGCAACAGTGCAATGGATCCGCCCGTCTCTCCCACATACGCAGGCTCGCTCCTCTCTCCCTCTCTCTTTCTCAGAGCTCTCTGTCTGCATTTCACTGTTGCCCAGTCACCTCTCTGACTTGACCGTCGGAGGGTCCCCGCCGGAGCCGCCTCCGGTCAGTGCGGACTTCCTTTTGCAGGTGCACGCTCCCCGGCGATCAGACGACGAGGCGATTGGCCGCAACAGATTGGCGCGCCGACCGACCGACGCTTGGCCGAGCCCAGAGGTCCGAAGGAGAAGCGGAGAAAAGGTCGGGAGCCCGCCGAACCAAGCAGGCCCCCGACCGATAGTCGGCTTTCTCCACCCCGACAGATCCAAAAATCGCCCCGACGACAGACTTCGAGGCCGGTGCGTCCCAGGTATAACTCCTACACTCCTCTCTCCGCTCCCCGTGCGCAGATCCTGATGGAGATCGAGGGAGAGGAATACCTGCGACGGCCTCCGCCTCTGAAGGCAAAGGGCCTCGACCATCGGAAGTACTGTCGGTTCCATCGGAGCCACGGTCACGACACCGAGCGGTGCATCCAGTTGAAAGATGAGATCGAAAATCTCATCCGTCGGGGGTACCTCGGCAAATTCCGGAAGGGTCCGTCGACCCAACCGATTGCCGAACGACGCCCCCAGCCGACTGAAGAGGCGCCGACCAACCAGCCGACGGCCGGAGTCATCAACATGATCTCCAAGCGGCTGGGACCGGGGATGTCTGCTGGAGGGGAGCCGACGAAAAGGCCACGCCCGGACGACGTAATCACCTTCACAGAAGACGACGTTCGGGGCATCCAGACTCCCCACGACGACGCTGTTGTTGTGTCGGCGACAATAGCCAATTATGATGTAAAACGAATTTTTGTTGATAATGGAAGTTCGACAAATATTTTATTTTACTCGACCTTCTCCCGAATGCGACTGTCAACTGACCGACTTAGGAGGGTCCCTGTGCCCCTGATCGGCTTTGCCGGAGACACCGTCACGACAGAGGGAGAAATTACCCTGCCCGTGACGGTCGGTACCGAACCACGGCAAAGCACGGTCTCCCTCACTTTCGCGGTCGTCCAAATTCCTTCGGCCTACAACGCCGTACTTGGGCGACCCGGACTGAACGCCCTCAAGGCGATCGTCTCGATGTACCATCTCCTTGTTCGATTCCCGATCAAAAACGGAGTCGGGGAGATGCGTGGAGATCAACAGCTCGCCCGACGATGCTTCCAAATCTTCGCTCAAAACGACGAGATGAAGGATCCTCTGACAATCGACAAGCTGGACCAGAGGGAGGAGGAAGAACGGGGTTCGCCCGCCGAGCAGCTCGAGGCGATCCCGATTGGAGAAAGTCCCGACAGGAAAGTTTGGGTCTGGTCTCAATTGCCCGACGCCGAACGACGCCGACTGGCGGAGCTGCTGACGGCCAAGGCCGACATATTTTCTTGGTCAGCGGCGGATATGTCGGGCATCCCTCCGGAAACGATTACTCACCGACTCAACATCGACCCGACGATGAAGCCGGTGAGGCAGAAGAAAAGGTCCTTCGCCCCAAAAAGGCAGAGGGCCATCGACGAAGAAGTGGACAAGCTACTCGAAGCAGGCTTCATTCGGGAATCCACGTATCCCGACTGGCTCGCCAACGTCGTCATGGTCAAGAAAGCCAACGGGAAGTGGAGGATCTGCATCGACTATACCGACCTCAACAGAGCCTGCCCAAAGGATAGCTTCCCACTTCCGAAGATCGACCAGCTGGTGGATGCGACGTCTGGATTTCGACTGCTCAGCTTCATGGACGCCTTCGTCGGGTACAATCAGATCCGGATGGCGCCTGAAGACGAGGAGCATACCGCGTTCGTAACTCCCAAGGGCCTCTACTGTTATCGGGTGATGCCCTTCGGATTGAAGAACGCCGGGGCCACCTACCAGCGACTCGTCAATAAGGTCTTTAAAGACCAGATCGGGCGTAACATGGAGGTGTACGTGGACGACATGCTGGTAAAGAGCACGCAGATCCCGGACCATGTTCAGGATCTCGAGGAGACCTTTTGCACCCTTCGCCGACACCAAATGAAGCTCAACCCGACCAAGTGTGCTTTCGGGGTGACCTCAGGGAAGTTCCTCGGATTCCTCGTTTCTCAGAGAGGGATCGAGGCCAACCCTGAGAAGATAAAGGCAATCCTCGACATGCGTCATCCGAACACCAAGAAGGAGGTCCAACAGCTGAACGGAAGAATCGTCGCTCTTAGCCGATTCATTTCCCGGTCGGCTGAAAGGTGCCTCCCATTCTTCAAGATTCTGCGTCAAGCGGACGGTTTCTCTTGGTCGGATGAGTGCGAGCAGGCCTTTGAAGGCCTGAAAAGGTACCTGGCTTCCCCGCCGCTGCTCGTAAAGCCGCAGGTCGGGGAGACCTTGTATCTCTACTTGGCCACATCTTCCGAGGCGATCAGTTCGGTGCTCGTTCGGGAAAATGAGTGCCGAACTCACCAGCCCATCTACTACACCAGCAAAGTGCTCCACGGCGCCGAAGCCAGATACTCGGAGACGGAAAAGATGATTTTCGCCCTGACTGTCTCCGTGCAACGACTTCGACCGTACTTCCAGGCCCACGCCATCGTGGTGCTCACCAACCAGCCCCTGAGGGCAGTACTGCGCCGGCCCGACACATCTGGACGACTCGCTAAGTGGGCAATGAAGCTTAGCGAGTTCGACATTCAATACCGACCAAGGTCTGCCCTGAAGGCCCTGGTCTTGGCCGACTTCATCGCCGAGTGCCCGACGACCGACCAAGGGTCGGGAGCTGAAGACCCGGGACGAGATACGGTCTCTGAGCCAGACCCGATCTCCACCTGGGTACTCCACATCGACGGAGCCTCGAACGCTCAGGGAAGCGGGGCCGGGCTCCTGCTCACGAATTCGGATGGGGTGGTCACCGAATACGCCCTCCGGTTCGACTTCAAGGCCTTCAACAATCAAGCCGAATACGAGGCGCTCCTCGCCGGCTTGAGGATGGCGAAGGAGCTGGGCATCGACAGCCTCCGGGCATTCTCCGACTCTCAGCTGATCGTGGGGCAGGTCAAGGGCGAATTTGAGGCACGAGATCCGACCATGATCAAATATCTTCAGAAGGTGAAGGACCTCGTGGCGCGCCTCCAGTATTTCGAGATCTCCCACATCCCTAGATCGGAGAACGCCCGCACCGATGCTCTCTCCAGATTGGCAACGTCGGCCTATGACTCTTTGGGTTGGACGTTCGTCGAAAACCTCCAGCAGCCGAGCATCGATCGGGTCGAAAAAGTACAGCAGCTAACGTCCGAACCAAGTTGGATGGACCCGATCGCCCAGTACCTGACCGACGGGATCAGTCCCGAGGATCCCGCGGAGGCCAAGCGACTCCGTTGGTCGGCGTCGCAATATGTGATCATGGACGGCCGATTCTACAAGAGGTCGTTCTCCCTCCCTCTGCTCAGGTGCTTGGGGCCGACCGACGCCGACTACGCTCTCCGAGAGGTTCACGAAGGAATTTGTGGGAATCACTTGGGGGGCAAGTCTCTAGCCTTCAAGGTCCTGCGACAAGGCTACTACTGGCCGACCATGAAGAAGGATGCGGCAGAGTTGGTCCGGAGGTGCGAGCCATGCCAAAAGTATGCAAACATCCAGCACCAACCGGCCAGCCAAATCGCTCCCATTGTCGCTCCGTGGCCCTTCGCTCAGTGGGGAGTCGATATTTTCGGTCCGTTCCCACCAGCGTCGGGCCAGAGGAAGTTCATCGTTGTCGCCATCGACTACTTCACGAAGTGGGTCGAGGCCGAGCCCTTGGCGCAGATCACCGAGCGAAAGATGGAGGACTTCATCCAAAAATCCATCATCTTCAGGTTCGGGTTGCCGCACACCATCATCACCGACAACGGACGACAGTTCGACAACCAAGACTTCAGAGACTTCTGCGCCAGGTTCCACATCCGCCACCGACTAACTTCAGTCGGGCACCCACAGTCCAACGGTGAGGTTGAGGTGACCAACCGAACCTTGCTCCATGGACTCAAGACCCGACTGAATGAAGCCAAAGGTCTCTGGGTCGACGAGCTGGGCTCCGTTCTGTGGGCTTACCGAACGACCCCCCGCGTCCCGACCGGGGAGTCGCCGTTCCGTTTGGCCTACGGGACAAAGGCGATGATCCCGCTCGAGATCGGCCTACCATCTTCAAGGGTCGAGCAGTACCAAGAGCCGGACAACTCTGAGAGTCGGAGGGCCGACCTAGACCTCCTCCCCGAGCTGCGAGACGAGGCTCAAATCCGAATGGCCTCGTACCGACAGAGGGTCGCCCGGTACTACAACGCCAAGGTCAAACCAAAGCTTTTCAGGCCTGGCGACCTCGTCTTAAGGAAGGCAGAAGTGTCGAAGCCCTTGGACCAAGGGAAGCTGGCTCCCAACTGGGAAGGACCCTACAAGGTTGCAGACACCTTCGGGCCAAGAGCCTATCGGCTGGAGACCCTTGAGGGGAAACCCATTCTCCGGACTTGGAACGCCGACAACTTGAAGCTGTATTACCAGTGAATTTTGAAATTCAATAGGCGGAATACAAGTTCAGTTTGAAATCTCGGAGTCTTAAAATCTTCGACTAGTGATCGGCGCTCAGCCACAACGTATCGACGTGGACCTAGCACCGACGATGCATCGGACTCTTGCGAGCACCGACGCATCTACAATAACAGGAGTCGACACTCCTTCGACGATTCGTCGGACCTTCACAAGGGCCGACGGACTCTTGCAAACGGGAGTTACACTCCTTCGACTTTCGGCAACACATCCGCCCCTGACGAAGGCCGATGCATCTGTTGCGACGGGAGTTCATACTCCTTCTACGGTCGAATTTCCGGGCAGAATCCATCGGCCGACAGGCCGATCGGGCCCTGACCAAAGAAAGGCTAAAAGCCCACGCGACTATTGTCGCGACTTCCGACCAGACTACGGCCGGTCGAGGGATATTCGGCTTACCACCGTCTATCACACGACGCGACCTTAGTCGCATCCACGACCTACCGACCGACCTACGGCCGGCTGAACGACATTCGGCTTGTCACTGTCTGTCAAAAAACACAGAACCTGACGCAAGAGCATGGGGACCCGACTTACTATCGTTCCCCCGACACTGCGCCGTGCGACGACTGACTAAGCGCATCTGTGGAAGTCCGACTACCGAACCTTTACCGGGTTCGGTCTGCACCCGACTCAACAGATGCACCCGACTGACGACTTCGACTATCGGAAGCCGACCTAAAGTCGGGACACATTCTACTTTCGGGGCTGCGCAAGTTATCGAAGTCCTACCGACTTACGTGGGTTAGTGACTTGCTTAAGTTAGCGGCTAAAGTTCGACATCGCAGCACTAATCGGTATTACAAACAAGAAGAACAAGAAGAAAGTTTCATTCATTGATGAAAAGAAATTACAAAGTCGGGTCGAAGCCCGATTACATGTATTTTCAAAAAAAAAACAAAAAGTAAAGATGGTCGGCAGGGCCGATCATCCGTCCTAGTCGATCCCTTCGACCAACGGAGGATCGGGGATGACCGGCGTCTCGGCCATAGGCGGCGCTGGGTCGGCCGCCGAAGGATGGGCTTCAGTCGGCAAAGGAACTTCGGTCGGCACCTGCTCCGGGATGGCCTCCTCCACCACGATGACGCCTCCCGATGGCTGGTCGGCCATCTCCTCCGTTCCTTCTCCTTCGACTCCTTCCTCCTCGGCTAGCGGCGGGACGACGCTGCTGACGTCCAGCTCCGGGTACAAGGCGTGGACGGCGTCCCGACCGTCCTCGAACCCGACCCGGTATGAGGCGAAGCCCGATTCGAGCATCTCCTCCCGGTATTGGTCGGAGGATCGGAAGTCCTCCACTGCCCGATCGGCCGACTCCCTCGCCGACCTTGCCTCGTCCTCAGCACGGGCGAGCTCCTGCTTCGCCGACTCCGCCTCGACCCTCGCCATTTCGACGTCGATCTGGGTGATGGACAGCTCCTCTTCGGCTTCCGCGAGCTTCTCCAGGCTGCCCCGAAGTTGCTCGCGTTCCCCTTGGAGTTCGGCAGCGGCGCCATCTCGTTCACGTCGAAGGCGACGCACGGCCCGACCTTTGTGCTTGGCCTCCTTCTTGGCCGACCGGAGTTCGGACTCAAGCCGGGAGACCTCGTCGATTAACTTAGCCTCCCGGTCGGCCGACTGCTGGAGTTGGTCGACCAACATTGCCCTCTCAGCCTCGGCCGCTGCCGACTTCTCCTTGAAGGCCGCCTGAACGTTGCCGAACCTTCGGTACCCGGCCTCGAGTTCGGACATTGTGAAGATCAGCTGCTGATGGAAAAAAGCTTCGTCAGAATCGCATAACACGAAAAATTTCTAAGTTAAAGGAAAAAGTGATGCGAAGCTTACCTCAACCATCGTCGGGTAGAACCGCGACAGCATCTCGGCCACCTGCCGAGACCGCAGCGACTCTACGTCGGCTGGGAGGAGGATCCCTTGGCACAACTTCCTCGCAAGGTTGTGGTCGGCCAACGCCGACGCACCCTCGGGGTAGTATGCGCTGGGAGGCATTGAGCGGCTCCCCGACCTATCTTCCTCCGCGGGCTCCATCGGGGCTTTCCCCCGATCAGCTGCCCCGACCGACGGGACTGGCAGCGACGGCACGCTGGAGTTCGACCCGGCGCCCCCCGTTGCGCCAACGGACGCCGCCGGACGATGTTCGATTTCCCGAACATCATCCGGCTCCACCCGCACCGGTGAAACCGCCGATATTTCTTCGGCCGCCTCCTCAGTCGGCCTCTCCTCAGCTTGGACCGTCGGAGCCGCGAGGGCTATGACCGGCTCCGACTGGTCGGTCGTCGATGCCTCGACGGTTGGCGGAGCCGGGGTTGGTTTCTTTGCAGGGCGCGAAGGGCCGGCCCCCGACGCTGGCCTCTTCCTCTTGGCGAACTGCCGAATCTCGGCATCCGTCGGCCTCATCCTCGGTGGTGTCCCTGCAATACCGACAAGAACGTTAAAGGCTGGACCAAAAGCCGACCAAAAGATGAACAAAAAGGAAAGCCGGAGGATCGGGCGATACCTATTCGGGGGACCAGACTCAAGCCGGCGTCATAGAGAGCTTGTTCGGTAACAAGCTCCCTCTGCTTCGGTACCGACATGTCCTTCAGTCGGTGGAAGTCCTCCCGGTCGTCCGCATCCACCCGACTGTTGTCGTTGGCCTCGGTTCGGGGTATACCCCAACGAGAAGAAAAGCCCCAAGAAGAAGAGGAGGAAACAAAGAAAAACTGGTTCTTCCATCCATGAATGGACGATGGAAGACCAGTTATGGAAGCAAGACCCTTCCGGGGGTTGAAGAGCCACCACCCTCGGGCTTTAGGGTGGGGTCGGAGCACAAAGAAGGCCCGAAAGAGTGAAACGCGGGGGTTGGTCGGCAAGAGCTGACACAACAGCGCGAAAGAAATGATTAAACGAACAGAGTTCGGCGCCAGTTGCGCCGGACAGAGTCCGTAGTAATCAAGTAGATTCCGGACGAACTCCGGAATCGGAAGTCGAAGACCCGCGCGAAGGTCTTCAACGTACAGCGCCAGATCGCCAGGCGGAGGGTTGTTGACCCGACCGCCGGCCCCTGGAGCAGAGAGCCGAAACTGCTCCGGGATGCGATAGTGCTCCCGAAGCCGATCGACGTTCGGCCCCGAAAGCGAGGAGACCTCATCTTCCGGAGCCGATCGGGAGTCGTCGGTCGGGTTCCCCGACCGAGCTCCCTGAGTCGGTTTCCTGGTCATTATGCCGGAACCGAAAGAAAAGAAAGAGAAGACAAGGAAGAAGAAGGAGAAGAAGGGACCACGAACCAGATGGACCCTCCGCAAGCGAAGAAGAGCTCTGCCCGCGACGACTGAGAAATCGCCCGGACAGAGTTTCCCCAGCGAAATGGCAAATGTGGGTCAGGGGTCTGGGAGGTCCTATATATATAGGGCCGACCGACGGCCGAGATGCTTCCGCGCCGACCGAAGACCTGCAGATGCGCGACGCATGGCGCCCGCTGGTTGGCGGAGGATTCGGCGCGCCCCGTCTCGGGACGGCCGCACCGCCCACATTAAATGCCGGAGGGGGCGCCGGCCAACCACCGCGACACGCGGCACGCGGGGAGTGGCTCCGCATTCACGCGCCCGCACCGATTCGCGTTCCCGATGGGATGCCCGCCAGCGGCCCGCTCTCCCGCGATCGGCGCCGAATATCCGGTCGCCTGACGCCGTATCGTCCGGCGCCCGATCTTCTGACACCGACGCAACGTCTGACGACGACGGGACGTGGCGTCTGACACCTGACGCCGACGTGACTTCTGACATCGACTGGACGTCCGGATCGCTAGACATTCATGAGGCGTCTGACATCGGATCATCCAGCGGTACGGTCGGATCTACACATGCGACAAATCCACTCCCAGTCATCCGAGATTGCTGCCCGAATGGAAGCATCGGCCAGCTCGCCACCCAACTTAGGAGTGGAGGGGGGCAACTGTTGGGGGATACCCGCCGACCTACCGACCGACTGTCGGAGGGCCCGACCGACTGACGGCCCGACCGACCGACTGACGGCCCGACTGCCTCCGACGGACGACTCCGACTGGCCGATAGACCGACCGATAGTCGGTCGGGCGACCGCTTGACGGATGCCATCAGCGGTTAACTGCCGGCCATTCAACGGCCCATCACCGGCCGGGGGTATGTCGGGCGTAACCTTCCCGACCAACTGAACCCGGGGGTCTGATGGCCGACTTACATGATGCCGCCGATCAATGGAGGTGCCCGACACCACTCAGCTGGCTACCGACCTTGGGTCGGTCGGCTCCTCCAACCACCGTACAGCCGCCAGACGTTGTCAGCTCTGACACGGACATGCGGCACAGTTACCTAGGGGCATTGTCCCGTCGAGAGCCGGGTCAACCCTGGTGATTGGACGGCCACACGGCGACATGACGTTTTCACGGCGACTCTGACAATCCACAGTGAGTTGACAGCTCCTCACTTGTCCGCGCCATTAATGACGGTGCCATACCTGGCTCTACTATATATACCGGGGAAGGCAACAGTGCAATGGATCCGCCCGTCTCTCCCACATACGCAGGCTCGCTCCTCTCTCCCTCTCTCTTTCTCAGAGCTCTCTGTCTGCATTTCACTGTTGCCCAGTCACCTCTCTGACTTGACCGTCGGAGGGTCTCCGCCGGAGCCGCCTCCGGTCAGTGCGGACTTCTTTTTGCAGGGCACGCTCCCCGACGATCAGACGATGAGGCGATTGGCCGCAACAACAACTACAAGCTCCCTAAGTATGAGTTGATGCGTAGGGTTATTAAACAAATCATTGAAGACTTGATAATATTTTGTGGTTGACATCCTTAATTTTTGTGGCCACTGCTCACTTGACCAATGGAAAATAATGAAAGACTTGAAGCCCAGAGAGAGAGAAAGAGAGAGAGGGTGGCGATCAATTGGATCAGATGTAAGTCAGCGTTAAATAGGATAAAAAAAAATTGAGGTTAAATAGATTAAATGAATCAAATTATGATCTTATATAATTGTTAGATAGGATAAAGATTTAAATTCAAATCCAATCCATTTAATAAGTAAATCTAGATGGATTGAATTGCTTATGTTAAATCTAAACCTATTTAAAACAAACTATTCACGAATCAAATTAAGAAGTGGACCATAAATTGCTAGCTTAGAGAGAGAGAGTACTTCATTTTTTATATTTTAATTAAGTTTGAAAATATTTTATGAAAATTATTATCTACGTATGCTCAACCACCCCTCCCAAAAAAAAACCCTCAGAAAAAAAAAAAATGATGCATATGCACACAACTTGGACATTGTGATGTTTCCTCCAAGCATACAATATTTTTTTTGATTAGCCTAATACCAAATATACCTTTAAAATAAAGTAAGTATCTATATTTAATTTGTTAGAACTCTAAAAACACATCCCAATAAATATTTTTAATATCTATTTTTAATATTTTAAGAATAAAATATGGTAGATTAAAAATTTTTAAAAATAAATACTAAATTCATACATCTGATTATATATATATTAATAAAATTTTATTAAAGATTTTATGGATATTATATATATATATATATATATTTAAAAATAAATGCTCCATCAAATATAAAGTATTTTTAAAATATATATTTTTAGATTATTTATTTATGATCAATTAAATATATAAAAAAAAATTCACGTGTCTTATAATTTCACCTATAGTGCATGCGTATATCTGTATTCGGAAAAGGCGATCATTATCCATTTATCCCTGAATTGCTGAACTACTTGGCACCCACGCGGCCCACTTGCCCGGCCTGACTAAAGAAAACAAGAAACAGAAGGTATCTGTCGCTGTACGGTTATTTAATGCCACCCCAAAGACCTCATTAAAGGGAGCTTGCATCTCCCTCGTGACCATGTCTTCCACAAGCCAGTAGCTCCCGTACCAGTTCTTTTGTTAATTCCATCTGCCATGGTGCATTTATTAACACACCCACTCCCCCAAGTGAACCGACTGAGGTGTGAGGCCAAAGGGTGAGATGGGAACAAGGACGGACACTATAAAAGATCATGCGGAACGGACTTCATAATATATCATATATTTTATAATAATAATTTTAAAATTAAATTTTTTTTATATTGATAAAATTATTAATTTTTTATTAAAATATTATTTTTTATTTTTAATATATAATAATATATACTATATAATCATATGATACACATTAAATATATAATCAGATGATACATTCTGTAAATTTTTTTAATATATACTTATAATTAAATTAATATATAATTTATTAAATTTAATATTTATTAATATATAGTATATGACTAGTTGATATATACATAGCAAAATATTTATCTAACATTTTAATACATATTTTTAGATAAAATAATATAATATAATATTTATCAGTATATAGTATATGAGCAAATGATACACATTAGATAGCTTATAGTATCAATTTTTTTGATGTACATCTAGTAATGACTTAATACACACCTTGAGACCCTTTCTTTTCTTCTAAATTTTTCTTCTTTTCAAAGACTTTGCATCTAAAAGTTTATAAAAATTATGTATCATTTCACCTAGAGATATGTATTAAAACATCGAATTAATATTTTGCTAAGTGTGTATCGACTGACTATATACTGTATATTAATAAATATTAAGTTCGATAAATTATGTATCAATTTATCTATAAATGTGTATTCAATTGTTGCTAACTGTATATTAAAAAAAGCTTCCAATATGTATCAATAAGCCATCTAGTATGCATTATTTGCTGATATGTTGTGTATTGATAAATTTAATATTTGGAAATCATGTATTGCTTTATCTAAATATATGTATTGGAACGTTGGATAAATATTTTGTTAAGTGTATATTAATTAGTTATATATTCTGTATTGATGAAACTAAATTCGGTAAATTATGTATCAATTTAGCTGTAAATGTGTACTAGATCGTTGTTGTTGGATGTATATCAAAAAAAATTTATAGTATATATCACTTGATTATATATTTAGTGTGTATTATATGATCAAATAATATATATCGTTATATATTAAAAATAAAAAATAATATTTTAATTATAAAATTTATAATTTTATTAATAAAAAATATTTTTAATTTTTAAATTTATATTTTAAAATTAATATTAAGAGATATATGGTATATTATGAACTTCATCCCATACGAGTTTTTATAGTGCCCACCCCATATGATTTTTGTTCGCTGGAGTGTGCGTCATCGCGGTGCTTAATTTCCCTCAAAGGGTATGGAATTGGCTGTATCCAGCACTGGACACGCTAAAGTTGTAAAGGGGCGCTGCGTCTGTTCACAACGTCTCAATGCTCGGCAAGGACTGCACGGCCCGAGACGTGCTATTAAGATGCCGAAGGTTTAGGTGCCGTCCTAGAGGCGCATCTTATCGTAATTTTTTCGGATTTGGATTGTATCTTTAGGGCGAAAGAACGATCCACTATTTTTTTTTTTCTTTTTTTGCTGACATGGATCGTTGTTGGATCACGCAATGACCGTTTCAAGATGTATGCAGATGGACTAACATAGTTTGATCTATTTTGAGAGCTATGCGAGCTGCCATCATTGATGTCACAAAAGAAAAACGACCATTCTTCTGGGTGAAAGACACGGCCCAAATTCATTTTCTCGCTTTGTACCGGAACGCAGAAGTTAATTAGTGTCTCGCACGTGAATTACACGAGACAGGATCCTTTACATATATTTAGATTAACAAATATTGATGGTTATATATATATATATTGTATATCTTTTAGTACAATCCAATTAAGACGTAAAATTAGTACCATGACCCATAATGATATTATTAGTTGAGAAGCTTCATTTGGTTTGGATCTATAGGGCTGGTCTAGTTTTTATATCGCATTGAATTTTAATGGTGGGTCAGTATCTTATAACAGGATACAATCTAGTATGGTAGATCATGATCTTTATTTTCCAATAAATTTTGTGAAAATAATATTTTATATATCTTTAATCAATCAAGTTTTCTATCAACTTTGTATTGTACCTGTCAATCTACCACCATCGTTCAAAAGAGCAATCAAAAGTTAGCCTTCATGAACATTAATATTTCTATTTATAGATTTTATGATTTGTGGAAAATGCATTCCACTAATCAGATCAACTGTTTTTAGAATCAGGTAGCTCCAATGCTTATGTCAAGAAGAGGTTCAAAAGACCGTAGTCCAAGGTCATCTTAGGGTCCTTAACCCTAAAGCCCAACTCGTTTACCAGTCCTCAGATGCAATATTATAAAATGCACTTTCTCAAATTTATTGTTCTACTCTGATACGATAAATTCTGGTTCAGACCCGTGGATCACTTCAAAACCATATTGAAATAAATTCGAGACCCACAACATCTAAGAATAGCAACCACTCAATATTCCCGCCGTACAGCGGATCTAAATCACACTCCTGATCAAAATTGCCGGACACCCATGGTTTGAGATGGACAACACATACTGTCCCGGGGCCAAATGTGTTGTTGATAAATTAATAATAGGCAAAGCTACAAAGGGCTGGTTACCTCACTTAATATGCCAGTTGAACTCTTCATATGGAAAAAAAAAAAAAAATGCTGTTCTTAACTCCTTATTTTATACAAAGTCCCATAATCCCATGTAATAATTTCTCCTGCTGCTAATATAAGACCCATCTCCTTCTCTACCCGCTTGGTTCGCAAGGCGTTCACCCACGCATCTATTTCCCGGGAAAGTAGGGAGAAAAATACGGCAGGAGGTTGGAGATTAGGCGGAGGCGAAGCTCCGCTTCGCGCCAAAAGGCGCGGATCTCGAACCACAAAAGCCGGCGAGAAGTCTTCTCCCGCCAAAAAAACTGCCGTCCTTCGCGGCCGCAGGAGCGGAACACTCGAAACGCACCACGGGGAAGACGTGGACCGGAAACATCGCACGGTTTTCCACCCAATATCGGCGTGGTCCCCACACCAACCAACCGTCCGTGCGAATCAGTCCGTTGGTCGCTTTTGGGACCCACCTCAAAATTTGGATCCTGGGACCGCAGGACCAGGACGTGAACCGGCCCGTACGACCGGTTCGAGACGGTTGGGGTTAAAAAGCTGGTATTCTAGATGTACCTCCAAAATCTGGATTCCGCGTGTAGCATCATCATCTTTTGACCAGGCCTTGGACCGAGATCATTGCCTTCTTAGGCGGATCAAATGTTGAACGGGCAACACCGCTTGCCGATGGATGCCATCGAGTGATTTCCTGGAGTTACAGAGACCTTTGTCCGTTGGATAAAAGGCAGGGTTCTCCCTGCGAAATACTTTGCCGATTTTAATGAAAATTGTAAGATGGTGATCTTACCATCTCGGCACCTAATTCGTAATTTCATTCGATCCTAATGACAACGCTAAGTTCTTCTGCTGGCTTGCATAAAACTACTAATTTTCTTTCAAAAAAAATTTAATTTTGTGTGTGAGAGTGTGTTGACGTTGGGCATTTTTAATTTTTGCTTTAGAGGTGCGGTATGCTTTCGATGTGATGTGGGATCTGACTGAGCACTGTGTTATATGATCATTATCATTGGCACATTAGAGAGTTGCCACGATGTGTCATGAATCCTTGAATGTGTTGCATATTGTAGATTAGTATATTTGGAATAAAAAATTAACTTCTACTTTTTATGTGCGAGGCTTCAATTATAATGATGATGGTGTTGGCAAAAGATGTCCATCAAATCATTATTGTATTTGTATAATATATAAAATGGATTGTCCAAAAAGATTAGCAATTTATGAATTTAGTTTAATTTTTTGAGTAATTAAATATTTAGTTTAATTTTTCAAACAACGTATGTATTTAGTTGAACCAAACTCCAGATCAAGCATGAATAGAATTATTTTTAGCTAAATTTAGAATTGCTGCCACTAAACCCTAGTAAGTATGTGTCCAGAGATCAAACAGATACCTCGAAAGGTGTAGGCCACTCACAATGGCTGATGGATCTGCAAAAAAAAAATCTGCTTAGTAAAGTATATCTAACTGCACTCATCGATGATTAAGTCAGTTAGAATTTAGGGAACAATCGAAAGAGAAAAAAAAAAAAAAGAACGCAATCTTTTCTCTCTAGAGTCAAATTTACCTGAGGATCTCTTTATTATCTCTTTATATAGAGATGGAGACATAGATCATCACATTATAATCTAGTAGGCCATCAGGACCTATTAGATCACGATTTGATAGATCGTTAGAATAGAAAATTCATCCACTAACTTATGAATCAGAGTTGTTAGTCGTGAGTGTCAATAGTGGATTGTTTTCATGTTCTGAAGTTGTTGGAAGATTTCAAGAATTGTCCATGTAGCTGAAGTTGGCGGCTAGAGGTCAAGGTAGAGCCGAGGCCTTGCCCTAGATTTATTGGAGCCTGTGCGGGTCATTAGGCTTCATTTTCGACCGTCAGCTGGATCTCGATCTAGGAGTCAGTAAATACTGATCCGGAGGTCGGACAGACGCTGATAGCATCGCTTCGCCTCAACCTCTTGGATATTTTCTGGTGTTCGAGGTAGTCTTGTCAAGTCATCGGTAGATGCTTGATGTAGTCCAAAGGGAGAAGGTTGGGTTGGATGACGGATAACCTCCACAACAAAAATTATTAAGCTTATCAATTAGGCTTGTGATCTGGATCAAAACTAAGCTTAAAATTAGCTTCCAATAGTGGTGGAAAATCGAACTTAACCTTGAAAATCAAGTTCAAGATTAATTTCAAATCAAGCACCATAAAGTTTGAGATTTATCTCCTGCTTATTTCTCTACTACCAATGAATTGATATGGAGAAACACAGAGTTTTGCTCTCGCATACATTCTTAGAACCGTTTTACACAATTGTATTTCAGCTTTAGTGACATATGTTCATTTTTTATATATAAAAAAGAAGAAAGTTTAAAAATTCCAGTTAAAATGAAATACTGTACAACACACAACTTAATAGAGCGAAGGAGCCTAAATAGATGGCTTGTTTGACAATTGACCAAGCCCAAATAAATCGATTTCCGAGTCATGCTTAAGGGCTCCACGTGTTTTTTCATTTTTCTTAGGGGGTGCGGGAGGAATACAGGGCAGGGAAGAGAAGACCTTAACTGTCCATAAGATAGAACATCAAAATGACTTAAATCAGCCGCAAAGGCATTAGTTAGGAATTTCTATAACCTCATATAGGAACATCAGATGCATTAGAAGAAGAAAAAAAGCATATTGAGTCAAAGCCTATTGTATGCAAGGATACTAATTGGCAGCAACATTAGTAAATCAAAACAAGAATTCACAAAATCCTTCAAGATATCAAAAAAACATCTTAAATTCTAATTGAAGAAATAATTCTGAGATTTTATTGATAAGTACGGAATAAATACAAGAACAAATCTATTTATAATGTTTCAACCCTCACAAAAGTAGTTTTGTAAGTAGTAAAATATTTAAAATAATATAATAATATCTAAATACAATTAATAGTCCAACTAAAAATTAAATAAAACATAAAAACTGGATCAAATATAGACATCCGAACTTTAAACGGCTCCGAAATCCATTAAAATAATAGAATTTGGATCCAAAAATTGGGATGAACAGATAAATCCACTTTACAATCGTAGAGCTCGAAACAAATTTTCCATTGATAAATCACGGACCCCATAACTCTTTTCAGATCAAAAGCTATAGCTGTTTGACGTGTTTCAATTCTCATTTTGACGCTCTCATCTATTTATTTGAACTTTTACCGCTTCTTGTGCTCCATCTGCTCCAAATACTCTTCAGTCAGATGTTCCACGTTGTGGAAAGGCTAACCATTGAGTCAAAGCCCAGTTTGTCTATTTATGCTGAAATTTAAATGGCGTCATGTTCCACTGCCCTGATACGAGGATTGTTGACTAATGCACGATGGATCTAACAAAACAAAGCGTGGGATGGTGGCTTCTCTCTCCCTCTCTCTCGCTTTTTCCCTTTTTTTTTTTTTTTTTTTTCTTTGACGCCATTCAATGTTGGAGCAAAGTCTAATGATTTGCACTGCTCGATGATTCATATTTGTAGGCATTTGTCCGCAAGACAAGCCCAGTTTTAGTGGCCGGGCCCAATAGGTAGATTGCCAATGCGAAGGAGCTCCAACCTTGATGGTCAATAATACTACTACGAAGAAGGATGATGAGGGTAATATTTAGAATGCTTAGTTTTTCATGAGACAAACCAATCTTAAATTTTGATACTTTATTTATATTTGAGATAGTATGTGGGATAAACTAGACAATTTGTGGTGATTACAGATTCTGCAATTTAGGTGCCTTGTTTCTCCTCACCATCATTTTTGCTTCTAGTCCACTTATTTCAGCAACCATCTCAACAATTGCATGGGCAAATTAGGGTATCTGCTGTCATGGATATTACCAAACTCTAAGGCCATTTTTTTTAAAGAAAAAGAATCATAAGTGACATAAGCACATTTTGAAGGTCCAAAAAGTTTAATTTGCAAAGATATATGTTTAAACTTCTAATCACGGTGTATTAGGTGAAATGCCTAAGTTTTCTTAACTCAAACATGTGCTTTGGCGGAGCTTGAGAATCTCTTCTTGGTTAAGGCCGAGGAATGACCACACTAATTTTGAAATTAGTTCTTTAACAGAAGCTATCTAAATATTTTTTTTTTTTCGCTATATATCTGTCACAATGATATGGAAATTCTGGAAAAGCATCTCCACCTTCTACATGATAGAATACCAGAGAATACAAGTCTACTCAAAGCTACTCCATTTTCAAGATAAATTCGTGCTTTCTTTCTCAAGATAATCATAACTGCGGGCGTTTTAGAGTCTACCAGATGTATGACGCCCAAACCATCTCTCCCATATATCATGTGCCAACTGCATCATGACCAAGAGTCGCAGCTATTTGATTATTTCGTACAAAAGTTTGAAAGGTGAGAGAGAGAATCATAAAAAAGTAAAGCGTTTTACTTCTATATTTTCAGAAAGCCACTTGAAAGAATTTAGCTTGTGTTGCATACTTGAGAAACAAACACCAGCAATATTCGATGTGTACAAGTGTTTCTTGGTGGGTGCCCTTGCAATACACGCGTGATGACCGTCGTCCACATGGATTATATCAATTTCTAAATAAAAGTATTTAAGTATAACGTTCCAAGTTAACCTGCAGTCAAACTTTTATTTTATTTTTTCCATTAAATTAGGCTGAAAATTCTATAAAATTTTTGAATTGGATCAATACAACCAGTAGGATCATAAGCTATAGGCTGGACTAGATTTGTATTCATAAAATATCCAAAAATAACTTTGGAGTAGATCGGTCTCAATATCGAAATTCGGGCCGGCCCATTACAAAGCAAATTCTAGATATTTTGCCTAGTCCAGTTTGGAGCCTATAATCTTGTACCTAATCTAAAATCCTAAAGAAGTTTCCATCTAGTTTGTAAGAAAATTCAAATAGATCCTAATTATAAGAAATAAACCTTTTGGAGCGCAAGCCATGTCATACCATCTAGATGAATGTCATCACCTCGAGTGGCTGGGATAAAATAAAAAATTTATCCCAAAGTTCTTGGGTGCTCAAAATTATGGGCTCTCTGTGGTAGGCCTACAAAATGAATCCCTCTTGGATAGAGCTTCTGGACCAACCCAGATCCTATTATGTATAGAGCTAGGTGGCAGGACCCAGTTAGAGTCGATTAAACGAGCATCCGGTAGCATCAGCGGCAGCAGCAACAGAAACAAGCGGTGGAGGAAAGTTTGAGATTCATAAACACGGCTCTACCTCTCCAGTTGCCAAGTTAACCACAACATCCGTTCTCTAAATGTACGAATACGAAAGAAGGACATCGATGAAGTGAAGGTTCGTATGCCGCGTAGAAACGGATGTCATCGGTACTCGGTTGTTTCAGAATTACCCTCCATTGAAACACCAAAACCAGGCAACTGAAATCCCTATAAAGTTCGCACCAAGGATAATGTTGGGAACTGTTGCCATAAGGCTCCGGCACGAGAAGAGTATGGCAGTGGTCGGTGTATGTTCGAACTGGAGCTCGATGGCCGGTGGAGACAAATAACATCTCAAAAATTTTGAAAAAAAGTTTAAGTATCGAAATTATTTCGATGAAAGATCTTCCAATACTTAAATTAGATAAAAAATTAAGAATAATAATAAAAAAAAAATTTTAAAAATTTTAATGTGCATGAGAGCTTATCAGAAAATTTTTTGTGTCCTTCTTTTATAGAGATAGAGAGTACGTTACCTAGTTATTCAATAAATATTATGGAGAATAAAGTCCCACGATATGATCGTAGGTAGTGGGCTGTAATTAGCTGTAAATGGTATTTATTCATGTTCCACATTTTTTAGTAGTGTTCGAGATTTTTGAATATTTCTGTTGATCTATATTTTTCTTTCGGAACGGTCCAATACTTGGTGTTCGTATGAGAGCCGTCGGTTCAATTCTGATCATGAGATTGGTATGGGTCCAATCAGGTCGTCCTAAAATATTCGAGATGATGGGTTGACTTGCTTGTGGCCGTCCGATCCTTCCTTTATCAAAGAGGGAGCTCAATGAAGGTCCAGAGAGGAAAAATCAAAGTTGGGTGGTATCCTCCCATAGCAAGAATTATTAATAATTATATGAAAAATCTATAATTATTTGTAATTAGTTTTCAAAAGAAAATAATAAAAATGGAATAATTAAAAAAAAAAATCAAGAAGAATTGGAGAGGGGTATTGCGCAAGTATTAGGCGAGTTCCCTCTCCAATTCTTCTTGATTTTTTTTTTAATTATTCCGTTTTTATTATTTTCTTTTGAAAACTAATTACAAATAATTATAGATTTTTTATATAATTATTAATAATTCTTGCTATGGGAGGATACCACCCAACCTTGATTTTTCCTCTCTGGATCTTCATTGAGCTCCCTCTTTGATAAAGGAAGGATCGGACGGCCACAAGCAAGTCAACCCATCATCTCGAATAATAACCAAACTCGCGCTGAGTCCAAAGTTTCCGTGTCATCATCTCTCAGTTGCCAAGAAAGAAGGGTAACATGGGGAAAAAAACATGGATATCCAAAACCCACGAGGCCCAACTAGACTTGCAACTCCTAGACTCTAGTAAAACTTGATGTGAGGTTATTATCAACTACGAAGTTTCAAAAATAAAACTTTTCGAACCAAAAAATAATAAAAATTTTAATAAGATGACTAATGGACTACCTCGTCAAAGTAGTGAATCTTAATATCTCGGGGTTGAGGAGCGTTGCTTATTGAACAAGGTGGGTGCTAAAACTCAAAAAAAGACCAGCCTGCCTAATAACCTCATTTAGGAATATTTAAAAATCCCTCCATTTCCACACTCGCAACTAAGAGAAGTGTGTGCCTTACATTCTGTGAATCCGATCTGGTCATGAGATATCCTTTTAGCTTGACTCCCAACTTCACTACGGCATCCGGGAAGCATTGGTGTATTAGGTCAGTCTTCCATTCACCATTATCCTGGGTTAGATGATTAACTAGGTACACCTTCCAACCCCTCCATGTTGTAAGGAATAGGCAATTCTTGATGGACTTGTAGAGAACCAGGGCTGAGAAATAGTAACATTCTATTAGCTTTGCTTGGGCGAACGCTCGCAAAAGCGGCTGCAAGGTACGCTATACCAAGTGAAAAATAGGATGAACTCATTGTGCTTGGTGGTCTCCATCCAACTCCAGTGAATCCGCATCTTGTAAAGCAGGCCGGTAACTAAACCGAGATTCGGTGAGCCATTCTGTAAAACAATGCTAATCTAAAGCATGCCTCGAAGTATAATGGGAAGCCTGCAATTGTCTTGATTACAATTTCCAAAATACCTCCGAGACTCGAGCAAAATTTGATTAACATCAGGCCAAACTTTCATCCTTAATCTCAGGCAGCGGAACATAAAGGTGCAAGGGGTAACCCTTACTCTTGATCAAACAAGACAAATGGAGGTTATGATTGATCTTTTATTGCCCGTAAAGCCTCAGGCAAGCCGGTTCAGAAGCTCACAGAAAATAGAGTTTTTTATAGTGAAATCCTACGGCAAATTCATCAACAATGGAGGCATCTTTTGTCCATTCTGCAATTCTATTTGGAAAAGCGGTGTGCCGAAGAAAGCTAAGATGATCCCCAGATATGTTTGCGTTCTTTATCTGCACGGATGTAGACAAGAAACAGGAGGAGGGCGAACGGTGATAGCAGAAATGATAAGAAATAACCTCAAATATTGATCATCTCGATAAAATTCAGAAATAAATCCGTGTAGGGGAAAAATGCAGGGGCAATTCAAATGTGAGGTGAATTGGTGTTTGACATCTCTCTTGTTTGACGAAAAATTTCAGAAATTCCATGAAACATGTTGGGGGTGAGAAGAATGTTACAATGGCTAGTTGAAAGTGGACGTAATTTTAATTGAAGTTGCCCTCGAGAAATGAAAGCGTCGATCAGGATAGAAAAGTTGGGATTAGCCTTATCTAAAGAGCTAGGAAATGACAGCTCAATTGGATACCATTGGCGATGGCTATAAACATGTATCCCTTCACTGATACCAATCGTG
This sequence comes from Elaeis guineensis, assembly GCF_000442705.2. Taxonomy (NCBI): domain Eukaryota; kingdom Viridiplantae; phylum Streptophyta; class Magnoliopsida; order Arecales; family Arecaceae; genus Elaeis; species Elaeis guineensis. The sequence goes on along the minus strand of NC_025995.2, from coordinate 105,647,246 downwards.
CATCCTCCGTGGCCACAACTCGGCTTCTCTCCCAATCGACATAGCATGCAGATTCCCTTGAATTGTGCTTTTAATATCCAACTTATTGCTCAAGTTGAAAAGAGAGGAATTAAAAAACAAAAAGCATTTTAGTGTCTATCCCTTGACATGCTAAGCAACCATTCACTGTGAGTTTTTTCTAATGATCTAAGTCGAAGATATGGTAAAGGTCACGCGCATGAGGCTATGAACATTCTATGGATCCCAGTCAAAATAATGTAAACAAACAAAGGCATGTATTTTGGGCACAAAGGCCATATTGAGGCCTTTAAAGTTCAAATTAAAGGAGGCCTGCAAGATTCGTAACGTAGAAGTCCAAATTACATAGGATGAGATATGGAGCGATTGTATCGTTCATCGAGTTTTAAATATGACAGCACGACGGCATCAAATTGGCCTCCAAATTCAGCTTTTGTTTGTGCATTTTAGTTTTAGGGAAGCCACGATGAGTTACTGGTAGCCTCTTTCGCAGGTCATGTCTTATTATAAGGACCTCCTCGATTTTTTGGTTATACCAGTCGGGCAAAGGTTTTTTTTTTTAAAATCTTTTCCTTAAAAAGAAACAATGGCTAATTACTTAAAAAAAGAGACAAAATCATGTGATTGCCAAGAGCAGCTTGGCCAGCATAAAATTCGCACGTCTCAAACATTTGAGATGCAACTCGTGCACCGCTTCGCCGAGAGAGACCTCCCTCGCATCCGTAAGCCGTAAACAATTATTTAATTTGGCAAATGGCACATCCCATGTGTTCAGTACGTTTTCATTGATCCAACCTTCAGTTATTTATATCTTTAGTTCCGCTGTGCAGCTCACTACCAAAGAACCACACGTGTAGACTAGGCAGACACACGTGTATATGCCTCCATTTACCCTGCTACAAAAAGTTACATTTATCTTTTCATCGTACTGTATTAAAAAAAAATATAATGTGTATTATATTCCAATAAACCTAAAAACCATCTTGAATATCAATAAAACTGGGATACCGGCAGTTCTACGAGCTTGATGAACCTTTATCCAATATTAGCTTCTTGGATATTTCCTCCTTATGATCTGGTTAAAATAAACTTTAATACCTCTTAAAGTGAAGACAATGATCGAATCAGCTATATTATAAGAATTATAAAGATAATGTATTATATGCTTGAGCACAACTTGGCAAACAGCTATCATACATAAAGTATTATGATCATGGAACTTTACTATTTTAAATTTAAAATTATTTAGCTCGAGAGAGGTTCAACGTAGCTAAGTGGATGTCTGAGATTCAGCTGATTGAAGCAAAGTTTGTTCATTCACTTTTCTTGAATATTAAATAATTCTTAAACTTCTTGGTTGTAGTTTTTGTTTGTTTCGGATGGCTGCTCCCCAATCATAACATAGGGGGAGAAAAAAAAAAAAAAAAACACCACCTTAAGCCGCACACCATGGACGGACCACCAAACCCACGTGCCCATCACGACGTCCGTGCTATTGTTCCACACCTAACGTCTCGTTTCGTATCGCGAGTTCAGAGGGACCCATTCACCAAGAAAGAACATCAATAACATCTTACCAAAAAAATCAAAGAATATCAAGAACAAAAGAAAGCCAACGGTTACGTACAAGAAGATTTCTGAACGCATTCCACCAAGGCCAAATCGATGACAACCGTTCATCTCATGACGTCCGAAAAAGCCGTCGAAACGATCAGCCTAATTAAAGTTTGATGGGCCACCAGATCGACGGCTCATAATCGTCTAAATTTAATCATACTATCACCATTTACTTAATTTCTTTCATAACTTTTCGTTTTTTTCAGTGTTCTAGCGAAATAATTTTTCCAGAGGCAGATAAAGGAAAGAGGTCTAATGCTTTGACTGTCTGATCTCGATCAAACGATTGATCAGAGACGCGGAAAAGAAACGCTTCACCCAGAAATATTATCGGAAGAACATGTTGACATCTGAACCATTTTTTTCTTCTGCATTTCGTTTCCTTCTGTTCCATTTTTCTAACCTTTACAAACTCCTGTTCTAAAAGAAAAATAAAATAAAATAAAATTAGAAGTAGCTAACAAGAGGGCCACTGGAAAGCCCCATCAGATGGCCGGCAGAGATTCCGACCGCCACGATATATCGGTAAAATCAGACGGCCCACAGAGCACGTCCGGGTAGTCAAAAAGCCCGCCATCAAAAAACACGGCCTCGTCGGCCGCCGCCACCGCGGCGTCCCTCTCATCCTGCTGCCGGACCCCATACTCCAGCCCATCAAAGCAACCACTAATCGCATCGTCGAACGCCCAGATCTGCCCGAACCCGACGGCCTCCGTCACCACCTCGCCGCTGGGGGGATCCACCTCCCCAGTGTCACGTCTCTCGTCCGAGGACGACGGGACACTCGGGGGGAGGCCAAGCTCGTCATCGGTAGCCTCGAGGAGGTACTCAAGATCAAAATGTGCAGCCGGCAAGGCCGGATCCGCAGCGTCTGGCGCCGCCGGTGGCTGCGGAGGTGGCGGGACGGAGATCTCCTCTTCGAATATTTTCATCACCGAGGCCAGGTCTTGGGTGGCCGGATCCCGTTCTTCCGCGTCGGAGTCGTCGTCGAGGATGTCAAAGATTAGGTCGGCATGGAGGCGCTTGGCCTCTGCCGATTCCACGGACTCCTCCCGGCTTCTCTTATTGCCAGACAACTCCATGATAGGAAGAGAAGAGAGAATAGTTTGTTGGGTACAACGGAAGGGAGAAAAAAAAAATACACAAAGTATACAGAGTGAGGGTAGCGGGGGTAAAGCAGGAAGAGAACGAGTGGGGGTGTTTTGGGGAGGTGGCGAGGGTTGCGTTGGGATTATATAGGGAGGTCGCGGGTTTGGGGTCGAGGGGTTTCGGAGCGGATTTTTTTTTTAAATTTTTTTATTGATGGAAAAAAAAAAAAGGTAATACGGATAACTCAAATTAAATAAGGAAAAGGGGGTAACGGGAAAGGTGGAGAGCAGGCGCGTGGAGATCGGGATTTTGGGGCCATCCATCACGGGTGCGTTGCTACTTTTTCTCGAATATATCGTTTTATTTATTTTCTCGTCTCTTAACTGGATTTGAGTTCCTGATTTGGAGTCCGGGGCCACCGACCGCGTCAGCGGGTCGGCTTGCCGGTCAGCTAAACTGGTCCTGTTGTTTTCGTGGGGTTGGGGGTTGCCTTCGGACGGTGGGAGGAGTTTCTTGCGGTTCTTTCCTTCTGGATCGGTGGGAGAAAGGGATCTGACCGACCGTCCAATGGGACACGAGCATGCTAGAATTATCCAGATATCCTCACGGTTGGATTGTGTCCTTTGATGATATGCCCAGGGGGAAGAGCCTGGAGATGATGATCTTTTGGTATTGATCTTGAGCTGTAGATGGTTCATGGTTGTTCCTGACCTTCTTACCTGGTTCAAAATGTGGTTGTTTCTATTTAACGTGGACTGGATCGCTAGAAAAAAATCTGTATCATGCTGCTAGCATGGTGTACATAATTGAATTTTCTGGATTTTTGTCTATTCTGAATGTACCGGTAAATAGACGCAAACTTGGTTTATTGTTTTTGTTTCTTTCTAAAAAATTATATCAAGATATATACTGTTTTCACTATGGTATTACCAATCAGAAACCGGAACAAAACAGAACATATGAAAGCACAAACAGAAGCAAAAAATTAAGCTCGATGGATTTCTCTAACTTGGCTAAACAGCAAGATTGAATCCAAAACTTTTTGTCTTGTTGAATTACATGATACTACATGGTAGCAATATAAGGCATACTCAACAATTTATACATATTTTAAAATATTTGTTTGAATAAAAGGGAAGCAGAGAATGCCTTAAAAAGGTCGTCAGATATAATGGCCATTTTGATTTCTGTGTTATACCATGAAATCGAGGTAATGTTATAAACCATATTAAGCAAAAAATAGTTTTCTTTTGTTTTTCTGGAGAAATAAAAGAGTTCTTCTTGAACACAAAAGTACTAACATATGCATCACCAGTCCCTGATGCATTAGCTTCACGTTACTATCATTGCTAACAATTAAAACTTAGCCCACTCCTTGGAAAGATGACAAAGTCCACACACGTTTATAAAAACGTTTCCAATTCTTCTAAAGATAAACAATCAGGTAGGCGGCTGACCTACTATTTTGCTTGTCTGGAATAGAATCATGTTGATTCCTTTATGATCGGGATCTAAATCTGGCTTCCGTTTCTATTACGGTTCTTTTTCCTCTTTTTTTTCACATCTTAAATAAGTGATTTATAGTATAGAGAATTTCAAATTTGACGCAATTGCATTCTTTAAGATCATTTATTTGCTCCAAAGTAGCATAGATGTGAAGCAATCACCCGATTTTAGATCACATTCCATTAAAATACCAGTGCTGCGACACATGAATCTCATGCCACTTCGACATACGATCATTTTAGCGGATCTTTTATGTACACATAACACTATATTTGAATGTCTTGATATCAGTATCTAGAATTCCAAAACTTAGTGACGAAGGAAATGCGTTGTAAGGTCAAGGCAATCAATGCAATCCAATGGTAGTTGATGCAATAAATGGGTATTGCTTGGAGATGGACACGTGGTGCCACATTTCACGTAATTTAATACTTTTTTTTTTTCACGGTAGCACAGTAACTTTTGGAAATCATACCTCTTATATAAAGTTCTTTGGGAATTATTTTATCTTGTATAAAATAAAAGCTCAATTTGTAAACAGAAAATTAATGGAGAAAGAAATTAATAACATCACCCAGTATGTTTAGTTCCAACCCATGGCTCCAATCTCACAAATAATTATCTCACTTAAACAACACGAAACTATGAATCTATGATAGGATGTGGTCCATCATCACCCAATTTACTAGTAAGAGAGCAACGTCGTGACAAAGATATCTTTTAAAATCTCGAATAATGTTGTTTTGTCTGTCCAATTGTACGCCATCCTCCTGGTTTCGTGCTGCGCGTGGGAACTTCTTCAACACTCCGCGACATCGCGCCTCTCATGCCTTCCCAACGATGAAGTAATTATCACCGTCACTTACACGCGTCGGTTCAACAAACGTCGAAACTGCTGTCCGCTAGACATGTCAAAGAGATAACCGTCGCCGGCAGCGGGCGCGGGTTAGGTATCTATGCTTATCTGCCACCGCGCGGTATCGAACCCGTGACCGGCAAAAGTTTAGGCGATGGCGACCCGCTCAAAGGCACACCCGACCCACTCGTTTGCATCCAAGCCGCGCCGAGCTTAGCAGAGCCGAGCCGCTTTGAAATGGACTCCGATGACACGTGTCCAACGTTTTGGAGACACCTCACCCTTCCTCTCTGTTATCCTTGCCTTGGCATCGCGCGCCAAAGTTCACCGCTTAGTGCGGTGAGCGGTTCCCGTCGGCCGTTGGGACGCCTGGAAAGCCCGCGCCGCTTCGTCCGCTCGCGGACTGTGGGATTTGACCGCTTGGCCAGGGCTTGAGGCGACCGAATGGGGGCGGGCTGGTAGTCAGGTCACGTGAGGATGGTAGCGGTGGGGTGGCGGAGATCACGCTGTCTTTTGGTGGGGCGAGCGCAATGCGTGGGGCCCGCGTCAGAGACGTGACGACCGGCACAATTATTGATACAGTGTGGGGCTCACCACCGTGTCCTATCCTGATAGACCGTAGATAGTATTTTAAATTATTTTGGCTTTTTCTTCCTTTGCCGCTCGTTTCCCTCCTTGGCCGCTTATTGGAATCTCTCTCGGACTCGTTTGAATTCCATCACCTTTCGGTGCTCTCACGTCTATTTATGTGCTTTTTTTTTTTTAATAACAAAATCCAGAGGGTTCTGCAAGAAAAGTATCCTGACAACACTAACAATATTAACCTTGCTCTATTCTACATTTGAATTCTGAAATTTTGAATTAAGAATCGCATGGAAGATGGCGGTCAACATTCGCTTATCTTAACAGGCGTGAGGGTGCTCTTGTGCGGTTGCACTGGCCGCCGGGCATAACGCCCACGAGACGAGAAACGCTTTAATCTAGAATCAGGTCGAAGTATCCCGTTGCTCTCTATTACGATTACGATAAAAAAATGGTTCTCTGTTGACCAAACTACCCTCATGACTCCCGAATCACGTTCGATCTGCGAACATGGCTGACCCTACTATGAGGACTTTTTTGTCATCGGGCGATATTCTCGAACTTTTGATTCTCCAAATATATCATCACGCGAACATCTATCGGACGCCAGAGAATAACGTTTCCCGAGAAAATCGCAGAATAATAGAATAACTTTCCCCTTAGAAAATAGATATTAAAATTATTAAATCTTTTGCCGTACAGAGGTGACGGTCCGCGTGAACTGTTGAAGCGAACAGGGGGACACCGAAGCGTCTTTAATGGGACGTCCGATCAGCGGAAAAGAAGGGAAGGAAAAGGAACAGGGGCAGTTGAGTCATTTCAAGCCAAGGAAAAGTAAACGGGGCGGATCACGTGAAGTGGGGCCCGCATTTCCCGTCGGAAGGCGTCAGGGAACCGACGTCCACGATGTGGTTCGTGCGATTCCCCAGCCCTTCACGTGTTTCACGGCTCTCCAGAAAGCGTTCCGGGAAACGCCTAGGAAACATGGACAGCACGCTTTTGGCGATGCCGACTGTCGGCGGAGTCAGATTTTCGCCCGATTTATTTCTCAATGAAAAAAAAAGGAAATGATGTAGCTTAGATACCTAATTAATGCAACAAATTTAGGTAGCTTAACTCGCTGGCGTGGAGAAGTTCTGACCCCAAATTAGCCAAATGTAAAGGTTAACCACCCTAATCTCCCGGAATAGGTAGTGACGCTATAAGGATTAGGTGTATACATGAAAATAATATAATTTAGTTAGAACAAGTTACTCTTGGGTAAACCCATTTGTTACCACCAAAATCCGATCCCATAAAACTGAACAAGCTGGCGGATGATGCACGATTAGTTCTGTTGCGGCCAATCGCCTCGTCGCCCGATCGCCGGGAAGCGTGCACCTGCAAAAGGAAGTCCGCACTGACCGGAGGCGGCTCCGGTGGGGACCCTCCGACGGTCAAGTCAGAGAGGTGACTGGGCAACAGTGAAATGCAGACAGAGAGCTCTGAGAGGGAGAGAGAGAGAGAGGCGAGCCTGCGTATGTGGGAGAGACGGGCGGATCGACCCCTTGCACTGTTGCCTTCCCCGGTATATATAGTGGAGCACGGTATGGCGCCGTTATCAATGGCGCGGACGAGTGAGGAACTGTCAACTCACTGTAGACTGTCAGAGCCGCCGTGAAAATGTCATGTCGCCGTGTGGCCGTCTAATCACCAGGGTTGACTTCGCTCTCGGCGGGACAATGCCCCTGGGGAACTGTGCCGCATGTCCGTGTCAGAGCTGACAAGGTCCGGCGGCTGTACGGCGATGGGAGGAGACGGCCGACCCTTAGTCGGTGGCCAGCAGAGTGGCGTCGGGTTCCTCCGTCAGTCGGCGAGTTTCATGTGAGTCGGCCTCTGGGTCCGGTCAATCGGGAGAGATACGCCCGACATACCTCCAGTCGGCGATTGGGCCATTGGAAAGCCGTCAGTAGCGTCCGTTAGTCGGTCACTCCCGGCTTTCAGTCGGAGACGGTCAGTCGGGCCGACAGCCGGTCGGGCCCTCCGATAGTCGGTCGGTCGGTCGGTGGGTATCCCCCAACAGTTGCCCCCCTCCACTCCTAAGTCGGGTGATGAGCTGGCGACTAGGAGTGGATTTGTCGTACGCGAGGATCCGACCGTACCGCCGATTGATACGGTGTCCGGCGCCCTGTAAATGTCGAGAGGTTTACCGGCGCCCGGCATCCAGTCGGCGCTGGACGCCTCGTCCCATCAGCATCAGGTGTCGGTCGGCGCCGGACGTCCCGCCGTGCCGGATGTCCCGCCGGTGTCAGCGATAAAACCGGTGCCAGGTGTCATGTCCCATCGGGAAGTGGAACCGTCGTGTCCCATCAGGAAGTGGAACCGTCATTCCCGCCGTTCCCTCGGGAACTTCAAACGTCGCGTCCCGTCGGGAAGACAAAACGTCGCGTCCCGCCGCGACACGTGGCGTGTGGCCGTCGGTTCGCGTTCGGTGGAGCGGATGGAGGCGACGTGGCACGATCTGAAGGAGGGTGCGTCGAACCGTCGGACCGTTGGACGGCCCTGATGATGCCACGCGGCGAAATCTGGGGAGTCTTTGCTGTGCGTGCCTTCATCTCGACCGTTGGGGAGCACTATATATACAAAGTTACCCCCACATGGTTTTTTACCCCTCTCATTTTTACAGTCGAGACTCTGCCCGCTTGAGCCTTCGCTCCAGGTACTTCTCCGCTTTGTCTCCCACTTGCGACTCTTTCCTTCCAAGGGCTAGAGTAGCCTTCCCCCCTCTTTCTTTTTCCTTTCTTCCTTGCCATTTCTTTGAGCTCATGGCTAGGACGTCCCCACGAGGTAGTCGGTCGGGAGAGCCGACCGAAGACACTCGGTCGTCCCCGGAGGTGGAGGCTTCTTCACTTTCGGGGCCGAACGTTGATCGGCTCCGGGAGCAGTACTGCGTCCCGGAGCAGATTCGGCTGTTCGCCCCTGGCGCCGATGGTCGGGTTAATAGCCCGCCCGAGGGTCAGGTGGCCTTCTATCTGGAGGATCTCCGGGCCGGCCTTCGATTCCCGATTCCGGAGTTCGTCCGGAACGTTCTGGACTATTACGGGTTATGCCCGGCACAACTTGCGCCGAACTCAGTTCGGCTGATAGTCAGCTTCGCCCTCCTGTGTCGGCTTTTGCCGACCGAACCTCGGATCTCTCTTTTCCGAGTTTTCTTTGTCCTCCGCCCTCACCCTAAAGCCCGAGGGTGGTGGTACTTCATTCCTCGGAAAGGGCTCTCTTTCATTACTGGTCTTCCAACATCCATTCACGGATGGAAGAACCAGTTCTTCTTCACGTCGTCTTCTGCCCCTTGGGGGTTTCCAGTCCGTTGGGGGAACCCCCGAACCGATCCAAATGAGAACAGTCGGGTGGAGGCCGATGATCGGGAGGACTTCCATCGGCTAAAGGATATCTCGGTGCCGAAGCAGAGCGAGCTCGTCACCGAGCAGGCCTTGTACGACGCCGGCCTTAGCCCGGTCCCCCGTTTAGGTCGGTTTGCATTCTCCCGACATCTTCATTTTCTTTTCTGTCTTCTTCTTTAGCTCTAACCTTTCGTCGTCTTTTTCAGATATGCCGCCGAGGACGCGACTGTCGGCAGCCGACATACGTCAGCACGCCGTGAGGAAGAGGCCGGCGGCAGGTGCCGGACCGTCGCAGCCTCCCAAGAGGCCCCGCGCGGTTCCGCCGAGCGAACCAGCCGGGTCGGAGGCGGAGCCGGTGATCGCACTGTCGGTGCCGACAGTGCTTGTTGATGTCCCGTCCGAGGGACCGTCAGTCGGGGGAGCTGCTTCGCCCGACCGTCGAGCGGCTGACTCTGCCGGGGGCACGCCGACCGCCCAGCAGATTTCGGAGGTTCGGGAGGGAGTCCGCGAACCTGAGCTGCCGACGCATGGCACCGCCGCGCCGTCTGCCGAGACTCGGTCGGGCTCGAGCTTGCCGTCTATCTCCGACGTCAGGGCCTGGGCGGCAAGCCGAGGTAAGGCCCCAATGATGTCGGGTGACGAAGGTCGGTCGGCGGGCGGGTCGGCCGACTTTCCGCTTCCCGAGGGTGCGTCGGGCCTGGAAGTATGGTCGGAGCCGTTGCGCGGAGACGGTCAGGGCGAAAACCATCTTTTCCGTCTCCGAGTATCTGGCTTCGGCGCCGTGGAGGACCCTGCTGGTGTAGTAGATGGGCTGATGGGTTCGGCACTCGTTTTCCCGAACGAGCACCGAGCTGATCGCCTCAGAAGATGTGGCCAAGTAGAGATACAAGGTCTCCCCGATCTGCGGCTTTACGAGCAGCGGCGGGGAAGCCAAGTACCTTTTCAGGTCTTCAAAGGCCTGTTCACACTCATCCGACCAAGAGAAACCGCTCGCCTGGCGCAGGGTCTTGAAGAACGGGAGGCACCTTTCCGCTGATCGGGAAATGAATCGGCTAAGAGCGACGATTCTTCCATTCAGTTGTTGGACCTCCTTCTTGGTGTTCGGATGACGCATGTCGAGGATCGCCTTTATCTTCTCAGGGTTGGCCTCGATCCCTCTCTGAGAAACGAGGAATCCGAGAAACTTCCCCGAGGTCACCCCGAAGGCACATTTGGTCGGGTTGAGCTTCATTCGGTGTCGTCGAAGGGTGCGGAAGGTCTCCTCGAGATCCTGAACATGGTCCGGGATCTGCGTGCTCTTTACCAGCATGTCGTCCACATACACTTCCATGTTGCGGCCGATCTGGTCTTTGAAGACCTTATTGACGAGTCGCTGGTAGGTGGCACCGGCGTTCTTCAATCCGAAGGGCATCACCCTGTAACAGTAGAGGCCCTTGGGGGTCACGAACGCGGTGTGCTCCTCGTCTTCAGGCGCCATCCGGATCTGATTGTACCCGGCGAAGGCGTCCATGAAGCTGAGCAGTCGAAATCCGGACGTCGCATCCACCAGCTGGTCGATCTTTGGGAGTGGAAAGCTATCCTTCGGGCATGCTCGGTTGAGGTCGGTGTAATCGATACAGATCCTCCACTTCCCGTTGGCTTTCTTGACCATGACGACATTGGCGAGCCAATCGGGATACGTGGATTCGCGAATGAAGCCCGCTTCGAGCAGCTTGTCCACTTCTTCGTCAATGGCCTTCTGCCTTTCTGGGGCGAAGGACCTTTTCTTCTGCCTCACCGGTTTCATCGTCGGATCGATGTTGAGTCGGTGAGTCATTGTTTCCGGAGGGATGCCCGACATATCTGCTGCCGACCATGCGAATATGTCGGCGTTGGCCGTCAAGAGCTCCGCCAGTCGGTGGCGTTCGGCGTCGGGCAATTGAGACCCGACCCAAACTTTTCTGTCGGGATTTCCTCCTATCGGGATCGCCTCGAGCTGTTCGGCCGGCGAACCCCGCTCTTCCTCCTCCCGGTGATCCAGTTTGTCGATTGTCAGGGGATCCTTTGTCTCGTTGCTTTGGGCGGAGATTTGAAAGCATCGTCGGGCGAGCTGTTGATCTCCGCGCATCTCCCCGACCCCGTTTCTGGTCGGGAATCGAACAAGGAGATGGTACGTCGAGACGATCGCCCTGAGAGCGTTCAGTCCGGGTCGCCCGAGTATGGCATTGTAGGCCGAAGGGACTTGGACGACCGCGAAGATGAGGGAGACCGTGCTTTGCCGTGGTTCGGTACCGACCGTCACCGGCAGGGTGATTTCTCCTTCTGTCGTGACGGTGTCTCCGGCAAAGCCGATCAAGGGCGTGGAGACCCTACTAAGTCGATCAGTCGGTAGTCGCATTCGGGAGAAGGTCGAGTAAAACAAAACATTCGTCGAACTTCCATTATCAACAAAGATTCGTTTTACATCATAATTGGCTATTGTCGCCGACACAACAACAGCGTCGTCGTGGGGAGTCTGGATGCCCCGAACGTCGTCTTCCGAGAAGGTAATCACGTCGTCCGGGCGCGGCCTTTTCGTCGGCTCCCCCCCTGTAGATGTCCCCGATCCCAGCCGCTTGGAGATCATATTGATGACTCCAGCCGTCGGCTGGTTAGTCGGCGCCTCTTCAGTCGGTTGGGCCGGTGGTCCCTTTCGAAACTTGCCGAGATACCCCCGGCGGATGAGATTTTCGATCTCATCCTTCAACTGGATGCACCGCTCGGTGTCGTGGCCGTGGCTCCGATGGAACCGGCAGTACTTCCGATGGTCGAGGCCCTTTGCCTTCAGAGGCGGAGGCCGTCGCAGGTATTCTTTCCCTTCGATCTCCATCAAGATCTGCGCACGAGGAGCGGAGAGGGGAGTGTAGGAGTCATACCTGGGACGCACCGACCTCGGAGTCTGTCGGCCGGGTGATTTTTGGATCTGTCGAGGTGGAGAAAGCCGACTACCGGCCGGGGGCCTGCTTGGTTCGGCGGGCTCCCGACCTTTTCTTCGTTTCTCCTTCGGACCCCTGGGCTCGACCAAGCGTCGGTCGGACGCTCCTTCGTCCGCGCGCATATACTTGTATGCGCGCTCCAATAGCTCGGCGTATGTTCGGGGGAGGGTCTTGTCCAGAGAATAGGTAAATCGGGACGACCTCAGACCCCTCTTCATGGCTGAAACCGCCATGTCCTCGTTGAGGTCCCGGACCTCGAGCGTGGCAGCGTTGAATCGCGCCACGAAGTGTCGGAGCGTCTCGTTTTCCCCCTGCTTGAGGGAGAAAAGGCTATCCGACGTTCGCGGCGGCTTTCGGCTGGTGCTGAAATGGGCCACGAACGAGTGCTCGAGCTGCGCGAAGGAATGGATACTGCCCGATCGAAGACCGGAGTACCAAGCCCTGGCAGCCTTGCGAAGTGTGGCGGGGAAACCGATGCAAAAAAGAGCGTCGGTTGCCCCTTGAATTGTCATGAGAGCTTTATAGCTCTCGAGGTGGTCGACCGGGTCGGTGGAGCCATCATATGGCTCCACGTTCGGCATTTTGAACCGACTGGGAATCGGCTCATCGAGGACCAGTCGAGAGAGAGGCTGGGCGGTCTGGAAGTCGACGTCGTTCGAAGACTTCTGGCCGTCCATCTGCAGTTGGGCGAGTCGGCGGTCGATCTCCTCGAACCGTCGCTCGTAGTCGTCCGCTCGTCGATGCTGGGAGACCCCGGGAGTGGAGCCTCCGGAAGACTCTGAAAGAGAGGCCGACGGTGTGCGCGGCCGCTTTTCCTTCCTCGCCCGTTCCAACGGGGAAGGAGAGGGCCGCTGGGACCGTCGGTCGTCGCGCCGAGGTCGACCCTCCTCCTCCCCGTGGGAGCGCTGTTGGGAGTGCTCGCCTGGAGGCGGCAGGGGTCGGCGCGACCGTCGGCGGCTGCTCCTGGAAGGCATAGGTCGGGCCGCCGGTTGTTGCTGGAGGCTTTTGACTGCGTCGGTCAGCACGGTCATCTGCCGCACGATGGCCGCAATCTGGGCCTCCGTGGTTACTGCGGGGTGCGGAGAGCTAGGCTCCGCCGCCGGTGGGGGCGGGGAGGCTTCTTCCCGGCGGGAAGAACGCCTTGCCGACCCAGTGATTCTCGATCGCTGAGCTCTTGTCTTTGTCATGCCTTCCCCTTCCTGGCGCGCCAATCTGTTGCGGCCAATCGCCTCGTCGCCCGATCGCCGGGAAGCGTGCACCTGCAAAAGGAAGTCCGCACTGACCGGAGGCGGCTCCGGTGGGGACCCTCCGACGGTCAAGTCAGAGAGGTGACTGGGCAACAGTGAAATGCAGACAGAGAGCTCTGAGAGGGAGAGAGAGAGAGAGGCGAGCCTGCGTATGTGGGAGAGACGGGCGGATCGACCCCTTGCACTGTTGCCTTCCCCGGTATATATAGTGGAGCACGGTATGGCGCCGTTATCAATGGCGCGGACGAGTGAGGAACTGTCAACTCACTGTAGACTGTCAGAGCCGCCGTGAAAATGTCATGTCGCCGTGTGGCCGTCTAATCACCAGGGTTGACTTCGCTCTCGGCGGGACAATGCCCCTGGGGAACTGTGCCGCATGTCCGTGTCAGAGCTGACAAGGTCCGGCGGCTGTACGGCGATGGGAGGAGACGGCCGACCCTTAGTCGGTGGCCAGCAGAGTGGCGTCGGGTTCCTCCGTCAGTCGGCGAGTTTCATGTGAGTCGGCCTCTGGGTCCGGTCAATCGGGAGAGATACGCCCGACATACCTCCAGTCGGCGATTGGGCCATTGGAAAGCCGTCAGTAGCGTCCGTTAGTCGGTCACTCCCGGCTTTCAGTCGGAGACGGTCAGTCGGGCCGACAGCCGGTCGGGCCCTCCGATAGTCGGTCGGTCGGTCGGTGGGTATCCCCCAACAAGTTCTACTCGAACTACACCTACCAGCACGTGATGTCGTACTTAAAGTTGAAGATTTGATTTGAAAAAGAAAAAATCTAATCCAAAAAGAAGCTACTGAAACTTGTCTGATGGTCGAATTCTTCGGTGCTTAAATTAGATTAAATTTTAAAAAATTAATAAAAATTTGAGAAACCAATAATTAAAGTAAGCAAGAGCAACATAGTAGTATGTGCAAACTTAGAGATCCCCTTATTTTGATATATATAAGGATGAAGGCATGGACAGTTATTTGGAATGGCCGAGCACATTGCAATCGTCGGGAGTGCAATAACTGCCATGTCAATATGCCTCATTAGTGCATGGATTTGTAACTATCCCATTAATAGATTTTAACCATCTCAAAGGCACTTTAAATTGAAGATATGTTGCTCGCTATTGCTAATTGATCGATGTAAACAGATATTTCAATCAATAGCATCATTGAATGCTCTGGTTAGCAGCTTGGCCAACTATTTTAGTCGGCAGTTCGATTGGCTACTCTAATTGGTAGCTTAATCAACGGATCTAGGCCATGTCACCATCTACAATTTGCTATGATTTTGTGCAATATTTTGATGAGTTCTTATAGCACCTCAATATCAATAGGAGAGAGAGTAGAAAGAGGTCCTATGAGTCTTCTAACACCTATCAGCCGCATGATTAAAATCAAGTTATATAGAAATTGTTCCTAAAAGAGTAGTATGATAAAAAAAAAAAAGATTGGTTTGCTTCCATGTTTGGCATCAAGATAGGATGGCTCTTGCTCAACTATCTCGATCAAGTAAAAATTATATGATGTGTGTATCAGAAAAAAAAACTATGGGGTAGACTTCATAGTTTGCCATATTTCTCTTAATATCAATCTTAAAAAATAAATCTAAAAGGTCAAAGATCTTTTCCACCAATGGAGTCGTTAGTCCGTGATTAAAAAAATATATGGTATTCTTTTTCCATCTCATTTTCAATATATATTTTTTAGTAGAACATATTATATGATCATATAATGCATGCTAAATAAATTAATAATCTAGTAATTCAATATACATCTCCAAACAAATTAATATATAATTTTTAGAACATAAAATTTACTAATACATAGTATATACCTAAGTAATATATATTTAGCAAACTAATCATCTAGAAACCCAATACATACCTCCAAACTAATTAATATATATCAATACATACTATTTGGTCTGGTGATATATATTGCAAGCTTTTTTAATACACATCCATCAATAATCTGATATATATCTTCAAGTAAAAAGTATATTTTAAAAACTACAATCGATTTATCTAGAGGTGTGTATTGGATCATTGTTAGGTTAATTACATCAAAAAAAACTTGCATTATATATCAAATAATCAATGAATATATATCATTATATCATATAGTATGTACTGGTAAATATAATATTCTACAAACTATTAATTGATTTGCTTGAGATATATATTAGATACCTAAATAACTAATTTAATAAGTGTGCATCATATCATCGTGTACTATATACCGGTGAACTTAATATTCTAAAAATCATGTATCAATTTATCTAGAGGTATGTATTGGATCCCTATTAGATATGCATCAAAAAAATTTACAATATATATCAGAAGATCGATGAGTATATATTTTTATATCATATAGTGCGTACTAATATATATAATATTATAGAGACTATGTATCAATTTGCTTGAAGATGTGTATTAGATTATTAGATGACTAATTTGTTAAGTATGTATCTTTCAGTGTTGTATTATATATTGATGAATTTCATATCTTGAAAATTATATATTGATTTATTTGAAGATTTATAAAGATTTGCTTGATGATTAATATATTTAATGTATATCACTTGGCCATTATATTGATAAAAAACATACTATGAAAATAAGGAAGGAAGAGAATACAACTTTTTCTACTTTTAATTACATGGCTAATGACTTTATTAGTAGATAAAATATGAAGCCCACCCAATAACTTTTTATCTAATACCTGTCTTATATGATTTTTGTTCATCCTGACTAGAACATAAGAATGGAAATAGATCGAAACATGAGATTGGCTGGCGTGGCTTTTGTAGTCAGAACTAATCCAAAATTAACTAAAAGTTTGTCCTCTTCAATTTGAAATTATCAAGTTAATGGGTTGGGTAAAAGTTCAAATTTTGGTTTGAAAAAAATATTCAACCATCACAAAAAATGTTAAACATCGATGACATTGATTAATCAATATAGAATAAACTCATTTTCCTCCACCGCATTGGCTCCAAAAGAAGATCAAAAATAGGTTGAAATTTTTCGACCACTAACTCAAAGACACTTGGTTAGTTTGCAAGATAGATTACCTAAGAATCCTCAAACTGGAATTAAAGAGGATATATTATTAAATAAATATCAATAAAAAATGCAACGTGCCTATGAATGGTCAAGTGGACTTGCATCTGTATCATAACTTTAAAATATGTGATCTTCTTTAAATAGACAATTTGATGTAGCACAAACAGCCTTTATCACCAATGGGCACATTAACCGTAAATCATATTATATATGATCTAATCTCAACTAAAGATGTTGTCTGAGGTGTTTCTAGGAAGGTTGTAGTCCACCAAGCATCCAAGTGGACAAAGAGAATTTTTAACATAATGAACTTTCCATCCTTCTACTTTAGGGTTACGATTGGATGAAGCCATGAAGTCAAGCGCATACAAACCTAACATTGCTTTGTTGGCCATATTCATGATTAGGCTTTTCTTTCTTTTCTTTCTATTTTCTTCTTTTTTTTTTATTTGGTGTGGAAAGTTATAGATTTACTAAGCACAATAAAAACGTCGGGAATTTATATATCCTCGTGACAAAAATAATACTACCAATGGAATTCATTTTGTTTTAAAAAGATTTTAATACTGAAGGAAATTTCAAAAAAAAAAATAGCACATTTGATGTTAGCTTCAGAGAGTTTGCTGCCACATTTGTGAATATTTCTACAATTAATAGTGGGCCACGTTTCTTTTCTTTTCTTCTCTTTTCTTGTGGGCAGCTATATGATCCCTGTGCACTTCTTGTACAATTTACTACCCCACTTTAAGATATCAAACCCCATTGATGTAAATGGCCAACATACATTCCTAACTCCACTCTAGATATCATACTTTCTGGTCTATTTTAATATTGGTCAGCATTGGTGTTTTGCTCAGGGTGATTTGTCAAGTAAGAAAACTCCATTACAAGTTTGGAGGCAGATTACCTTCTAATATATAGCTAATTTTTAATTTTCACACTTTCTAAATAGATAAATGAATAACTAAGATTTATGCTATGCTAATGATGTCAGGTAACGATATTTTGAGAATGAATACAACTATAACGTCCCGAGAATTTCCTCGTAATGTTCTTTCTATTCCATTTCTAAAGCGAGCACAATATTCATTAACGTTGGATTTAACCTTTCACCAACCTTTTGGTGAAAAGTTAAACCAACATTAACTTTTACCATCCAAAAAAAAATCACCAACCTTTTCTCCCATAGAAATGTAATTCGTTCAAGCATTATTACATAGAAAATTCTGAAAAAAAAGGTTACGTGGACGTAAATTAGTTGAAACATTGCAAGCCGTGTAGGTCAATTTGATCCTTGGACTAGGTCTAATGGAAACGTGAAGGCACCAACCAGCAGGTTAGATGATGATGAGCTAGTGTGAACTTCCATCAAACCTAATTGGCAAGGAATCTTGATTACTTGTGTCGTGTTCGACCCGTGAAAATATCTTTCGTTGTCTTGCTTTCTTCCAAGCTCCTTCCAAGCAACAAATCAGGAGTTAGGTTGGGCCTTCTGTCTTCACAACAAACAAGCAGGTGGCAGTAAGCAATTTCGGTGCAATAATGGCAGCTTTTGTTGCGTATGAAGTCCCACCAGAAGAGGACATATTCCGGACCCTGTTTTGACATGTAAGGTTGAGGACATTCAATGGATCGAATTTGGGGTGGGAAAAAAAAAGAAAAATCCAAATCTAATCACATCAAACTTTTCTTCATGGAATTCTATCCATGAACAGGGCCCACTTGCAAAGACTTGACGCATTGATAAGTCGCATGCCTTTCTTTCTCTTGGAGCAATGCGATCTGCGAGGAAATTGAGGTCTACCCCGGGTTGACCATCAATTTATATTTATTTACTCTTGACTAGGAATATATTTACGCCATCATTTATCCAGAAAGGCCACGACCACAAACTTGTTGCAAAACGATTACCATTTACTACGGCAATAAATCACATCATAAATGTTTCTTTTAGTCATGAATAACAATTCGGGTATTCTTGATCAATATTATGGCTATGGGGAATCATTTGGTCAATGAAAACCATGGATGGCTGGAACTTTATGAAATCCTACAAGGCAATCGTTTCCCATAGCTTGATTAATTCATAGTACATGAGTGGTGTGAGGGGTATATCCACACTTGGTGATTCTGAAGAGGTAAATAACCCATATTTGCATAAAGAAATATGCAAATATCATGATATGTGTTGAAAAACCATTATATGGGATATAGGTCATCAAACGTGAACAATATGTGTTAAAGATTCTAGTCTCTACTTTCTGCGCAGATAATGTTTTGAATCCGCTTATTCTTTCTTAATCTATAATAAATATAATAGGCGAATCATATCGCAACCATTTAAAAGAGGAAAGCATAAAAATTCACATACACATCAATCAAAGAAAGAAAATGGCATTTGGCACAGATGGGGCCAGATTGCCCCACAGTGAATGGACCAAATTCAAATGTCTCTCTCTTGATTTTATCCCTCCTCTCACTCTTTCCCTCAATCTAAACGTGATGACGTTGCCACCCACCATGAAGATATTGACCAAGTGGGATAGTATACAAAAGCTAATATGACTTAGGGTTAGGGACAATATATATATATATATATTTATATTTGCAATCTTTGAATAGTTTTCCACGAGGAAAGGATGCCCATCGATCATCTTTGAAGATACCCGCCGGCTGTTGACAAAAGCAAAGGCTCGGAAACAACCTATGCCGCCTTGGATTCTCATTTTCCTGCTGCTGTTTATTCTTGTGACACCCTTAGTGCTGCCTTTTCCCCTGGGCCGCCTCCTTTTTTTTTTTTTTTATTTTGGATGATGATGAAAAGGAGACTTAGGAGGCCTAGGTCCACCATTGGATTCTCTATGATTGATGAAATATATGTTTCCTTTTAGTCTAGAATTTTGCTTTAAATGGCAAGTCTTTGGTTGGACCATAGCTTAATTTTTCATAAAAAAATTTGCTGCCCTATTCCCCGTCATTATAGAGAATAATCATCAGGAAGAAATTTCAGAAAAATAAAACAAAGGAAACATTCATTTTTTTTTAAAAAAAAAATACTTGGCTACCAAAAAAAAAAAAAACACTCGGCAAACTTCAACAAACAATTTAAGATATTTTGACACAATAAATAAATAATATTAGTAAAAATGATATTTTATTATATAATCATAGAAATGATGAAATCGAGCTTCTCCATAAGTATTCTTATCGATACCTGCATGCAAGTGGATGTTAAAAAAAGAGAAAAGCATAAAGTTGCATTTGAGAGGCACGAACGATAATATAAAAAAATAGTAACAATATTCATAAAATATTTAATAATTCATGAACAATTCAGAATTCATTGGTTGAATAGCTAGTGGACAACTAAATAAAGTGCAAGAGTATGTGGACCACTGAAGAAACTTCTAGTGATCGAGAGAGAACTCAGATTTTGCCCCATATATGTTTTGTCACGAATAGAATATTTCTTGCTCGACCCATAAAACGATGAATATATATTTTCTGATAGGGTGTAAACCAATATCATTGAAGAAATTAAGTACACGGCAAGAGAACTATATGGTTGAAATTTGAAAAGCAAACAATTTGATTTGCTTCCGCATTCTACTTTGATGTGAGCTGCTTAACTTTTAAGAATCATATCATATCTAGCTCAATAAAATGTGGGGTGGTGGTGGAGCTGGTGGACCACCCATTCCACTTCTCCTTTCTTTTGATATGAAAATTACTAGAATCCCCTAACATGATGAAAATGACATAACACCTTCTTGGGTATTTTTTTTTTTTAAAAAAAAGGTACTGTTTTTCTAGGCATGAATTAGTGAGGCAGAAAGTTAAACATAAGATGTGCAATTAATGCGTAATGAAGAAAAAATTTGTAACATAAAAAATAAATTGATATTAACAAATGTAGTGTTCATGATACTATCTCATATGAATCTATTACAAATTGAAAATTTGGTCATAACAAGTTTGGTAATTTATATATGAAAATATTACATCACCTACTCAGCAAGCCATAAAGCATAGATCTGTATCCACTTTAGTTTTATGAAGGGAGCTAATTATGCATGTATATACCATGCCAACTAAATTCATATTTGCACCAGAGAATGAGACCCTTTCCACACCGATAAGAGCTAATAGAGACAAAACAAAATACAGGGTGGGTAGGCATTATTTGTGCATCCCTGTTGCTGGTCCTCTCAAAGCATTACTACTACTTTTCAGCAGTTTTGGTGGGCATCTTCCATCCCATCCGAGTCGCTGGCCTTGCATCATTCCAAAGAACCTCCCTTCCATTCCTTCTTTATTCTCAAAGAACCTTCTTTCCGTTCCTTCTTATACTTTTCTTTTCCTCTCTTTTGATTTGTGGACTACAAGGAAGCTTCCTGTCTATTTCCCACCAATCCATAAGATGCCCGAAGATCTAGTTAGCTTTTTGATTTCTACGTCGGAAGAGTTTTGACTCGCCACCTGAAGTAATTCTTACCAAGAAACTTGAAGAAGAAGTTTTTTATTCTTTGTTTCGGTTTTCTGGAGAGGATAGGATAAGATACAGAGCATCAAGCTTCATTCCTGAGCAAGGAAACAGACAAGCAGAAATTAATGGGGTTTGACTGGCCAATACCACTCCAAACGGTCCCTAACCTTCAGAAATTTGAAGCAAGAACAGCCCATCTTTTTCTCCGCAAGAAACAAAGAGGAAAAGTTAAACAGGCTCATCTGTTCACAGCGTTGCACACAGAAGAGACCGCATGCCTTGAGACATAAATCTAGCAACTGTATAAATAAATTCGGAAAATGATAGAATGATACCCAACTAAGCTTTGTTTTTTCATTCGCTGAATGACATTTGTTTGTGATTGCTTGGATCTTCATGCCGTATTTTGAGTATTATGTGCAGCCCTTCTCCCCTCCTATTGTGCATGTGTATGTGTACGTGAGAGAGAACGGGAGAACATCTGCGTTGCTTTACCTTGAGGAATAAAATTATTTATCTCAAAAAAAAAAAAATATATATATATATATATTTGTTCATGCATGAGATCGTAGTAGCAGCAGCCCCTGATGTCTAAACTCGTTCTAACACTCAAAGGAGTTGGATGAAATATATCTATAGAAAAGTTAATAGTCTTGTAAATTGAATATAATGATATGTGTTGCTGGTCATGCGAAATCTATTTTGAGGATGACTATGACAAATATTTTATTTGAATTATTAGATATTTTATTTTTCAATGCCCATATGAAGATGCCTTTATTCTGAATTGGTTTAATAAATATGGGTTTAAAAAAAAAATTTGAGGCCTATAATTTGACTTGATCAAATATGCATATCTTAATAATTTTGAGCTAGATAAAAATAATATATTATTTTTTTAATATATTTCAAACTCTCAAGATCAACAAGCTGATGAAAACGTAAATCTTATCATGATACTGGCCAGCAAACCTCTGATATCATGAAATATCAAAATTTTCATGCATTATCACTGGAACAAAAGGGGAAAAAAAAATACAAAACTTGAAAAAAGAATGATTTTAAAACATGTGGCATCATATTTTGTAATTGTATTAATGGGTCAAATCAATGAACATCCGTTAATGTCTATGAAATTAAACTGAACTGATAATAATTATATATATATAGTATATATATATATATATTATTATTTTCTAATGCAGAGGTTTAATTAAGAACGACCCATACTCTTAAAATAGATATTTTTTTTATGAAGAGACATGAATATATATATATATTTTTTAAATATATATATATTTTTTAAAATTATTCGTGTCTCGTCGATGACATCCCAACGGACATTTTTCTTGCCGAGTGGGCAGATGGTACTTTAATTTTTATCAAAAATTATTTTAATATCAAAATTTAGATTTCAAAATTTAAATTATTTTATTTCTAAAAACCTTGAAATTAAGCCCTCGCCGACAACGGTTTATTGGTTCTGATATAAAGCAAAACGTTATTTTTTTTTATTATTTTAAAAATATCCAACACTTATGTAGGCTCTTTGCTTGCGAGCTACTTGCCAGGTAACAGACGGGGGCGGGGAAAGCAACGATTTTTTTCGTGGGCAAAATACACCTTCGTCCAAGAATCTCGTATGGCTTACAACCTCCCTTATCATAAAAATAAGGGGGAGAAAAAAAAAAAAAATTCTACCTCATGATGTTCGCATCTGTAGGCAATTCTCCCTCAATACTTATGAATTGAAATCATGCTCTAGTTTACTTGGATGACAATTTTCTCTTGCATCTTTCAAGGAGTGCTTCAGCTGGGCTGTGTGACATTGTATGTAGAGATAAAAAATCTCGGACATGCGGAGGAAGTTTTTTGGATAAAACATATATATTATGTTAAACTGAACATGAATTAATACGTCTCCATAAATATCTAAAAATTGAATAGAAAGATCTATTTATAAAATTTTAAAATATTAATCCGAAATGTGTGACCACAAAAGCAGTCATCTAGACGGCAATATTATGAGTCTCACAAAAAATATGTGGAAGATTTTTGGAGCTTCATCCCAATAACAGCTGAAGGGGTGACCTATGCATATCATGCTAGAATATGTGTGGCCATTCCTCGGCCTAAAAAAAAATGCGTTTTTACTTTCCACCATTGGAAGGGATTTCCACGGCATCTGGATCCTGGAGAGAGGGAGAGAGATTGGTGGGCCAAATAGAGACCTCCAAGCTTGGGACATATGTCAAACCGGTTCCAGCCTTCCATGATGGGACAGTGGAGAACAGTGCCCAAGAGAGAGGGTTTCAGATGGTTGGCCTAAGTTGGAAGGCAAAGATGCGTCAATTCTTTGAATACATGGGTGTGAGGATGGACACGTTCAACTAATCTGAGCCCAGAAAGTTGAGTATCAATGCTTCTAATCGAATTTTTTTTATATATATATTTTGAAGACATCAACCATGACCCACTGCAGTGTGGCCCGGGCATCGCAACATGTTGTACATTCTTGAAAGGCCACCATCAAAAAAATCGATGATCACCAAACAATGTGCATCGTGTATGGCACGGCATGCACTCATGGACTGCTTCTAACGACGACCATCAAACAATATACATCATGTATGACATGGTCTGTGTTCGCTGACTATCTTGTTTGATAGAGGTTTTTCTTTTGATTTCTTCCATCCATAACTGCACCATAGTCTAAAGTGCTGCACGAGCACCTTAGAAGGATCCATTCTTCAAGGACATAGTGCGGTTGCCTATTAAATCTCGATGGAAGATTGACAATGAATGGTAGTTCATATTAAGCTACATCTAAGAACAGTCTCTTCACCAATCGTCTGATGTGGATGCTTAATCAAATACAGTGCAACAATTCACAAAAAATCAAAAAAACTGTGCAGTTCATCTATTGCATCAGTTACGCTTAATGGGCCAGGGAATGGGCTTACGCTTGGCTCGGGCCACACAACCGTCACATATTACCCACGAAACATCGTCTTCCCTCGTTTTTTTTTCCTCCCAAAAGGATGCTCAATCTTAAATGGTTTGGGTAGCTGTTACTGTACATCTTTTTTTTTGACTGTGACCACCATCGTACATCAACATTAGAAAGATGGGGTTAGGAGTGGCCCTTCAATTTGTGAAGAGTGCTGGGCTTGGATAGACCTGGCGAGACATTTTTATTTTTTAGTTTTTTCCTTGTCCTTTTTGGGTGAACAATTTGCTAAGAGCATGCTTATTTACCCAATAGACTAAGGCAAGAAACAGGAAAACCTCCATTATCTAAAATTCTTCAATTTTTCAAGACCTTTCTTCAAGAAACCAAACATAGAGCAAGTCATAAGATATTATGAGATGGGCCAGATCCATCATGGATCTAGGATGAATTTAATCATTTTCCCTCCTCTTTTTTCTTTTCATGTGCAATAGCAATATGCATTCAGATGATTTCATTCTACATCTACAATGAATCTGGTCCACTTCATAATTTTTTCTAAGTCATTCAGAATCATGTGCCGAAAATCCAACATTAGCTAGTACCAGCACAACCAATGACCGCCCATTCTTTGACTTATTCTTGATAATGATTTATAGGATTATAATAGAAGTAGCACAAATTGCTACATCAAAGAAGGGTGAAGAAAGCAAAAAGAAAAAAGATCTTTCCATTTCAGAATTCCCATCGGCAATTTACATAGAAGTACACAAAGGATAACCACATATCTATTTGGTCAAGGTGAGGATGCAGCTAAAACAAGGTCATAGTCAAATAGTTGCACTTGATGGACAAATATTTGACTCAAGTGATCCTAATTAATAGTTTTCCTTTTTTTTTTTCTCTCGAGCACGAAACCCACGAGAAGAAGAAAGTGTCAAATGGCACAGACTGCACCACGTAAGCTTCGGATCGGAAAACTTGAATCAGATGAGCAGTACGCCAGAATGAAGCTTCTAGAAATGTAGAATTCATTTTAGGTCTAGCGAAGGTGTGAAAAGAATGAGGATACTTGGGAAAGGTTACCATTTCAAACTACGAAGACAAGCACCTGGACGTAAACAATTCGACGTGGATGACAGTGAACATCATTTTCTTGGTTGAAGGCGTGATTTATGCTCCTTGCCTTCGAGTGAAAAAGCCCATTCTTTTATATTTGTAGCACTTGCAGGAGAAATGTAGTGGCTAAACGAAAATGACCAAAAGAGAGTTCTGGGTTTGAATTCACCGTTCTCCCCCCTTACATATGATTAGATTTTGAGCGAAACTGCTTGTAAGCTCTTTCTCTGAAGCACTCCCAAGAGCAATGGGATGAAAGAGAAAGGGGAAAAAAAAACAAAAAAGGACTGAAAAATAATCATCTTAAGTTACGAGAAATTATTAGATGGATCAGGTCCGGTGGACCAATCCAATAGCCATTCGCTGTATTATCCTTCCTTGTATTTCCATAATACAAGATCAAAACAGGAGTGAGAATTCATCTTGTCATCCACCATATATACGTGCACATGGCCTGAAATTTGGACTGATCCATTGGATCTAATCAATCTAATAATTTCTCTTAGGTTATCGACTTAAACGACGTGCGCTTCATCTATTTAGCATTATGATTTCAAAAGATTTGTGCCATGTTCTCCCAAAAAAAAAAAAAAAAGGATTTGGTCATATGCTCTGGGTTGGACATAACATAAATGAGGTAGCCCTGCATTCTTAATGGGGAAACCTGTTCTCTCTCTAGGAAAAAAAATCCTATAACTTCGTTTGATTAGGATATCACCAAGGATCGATCTGTGACTCATGATCAACTGTTGTATGGAGAGGGTCGTCATTCTAACAGCTTTAGCTTTCCGGTTTCTCTGGAACTGTTGCTGTGTGGAAAGATGCTGCACATGGTGGTGTAGTTTCCTTCTTTTGAGGGTTTGCCTCCAACGTTCTTTATGCTTTGTTGTGTTGCTGTCAAAGCTTTTTCCCTGCAGAAGCGAAATCCTTGAAATTGTTCTCCAGACGATGGATGCCCATACAATGCTCTTTCATATCAAGCTTGAACTTGAGACGGTCGCAGGGTGCAACTTGCTGCTGGTCCATTAATTCCAATTACCACCAAGTGGGCAAGTTGTTGTGATGGTTGCCTTCGTGGAAGTTCTTAGTGAGTTGGCGTCAAACATCACAACATGGAACGGTAGCGTAGAAGTCTATCATCTCTTGGCTAGCGTCCGATGGATGAAACTGTTGCACAAGCAGCCTTGCACAATCTTCTTCCCCCTTTATAGGACCAAGACTAGTTCCCACCCACATATATCATCTACCTAGAATGGCATGAGCCCCACCTTTTCTGTTCCCCGAAAGAAAGCTGGTCAATGAAAAAAATATATATCTATGAAAAAATAGCTTTAGATTCTTACATTCCATTGAAATAAAAAATCCATATGAAATATGAGAAAGAGATATAGGATAAATCATTGTTATCCCTAATATATATTAAATTTCAGCATAAGATAGCACAAGGTGAAGTTTTGTTTTTGCTGAGAATTTTGTTTTCCCGTTTTCTGAGTCTATTGTCCCGCCGACAAACAGAAATTTTTGTTTTCCGATTGAGGACGATAAAGACATTTACTTCATGGTTACTTTTTGCTAATAAAGGAGCATTTTGATATCTTCACCATATAAAACAGGATAAAAGGTGAAATCGGGGAATTCTTGGGATTTTAGAGAATAACTGATCCTGGTTGTCGCCAATTTAACCAAGTATCGGGATCGACATGTTTGGCAGTTATCAACAAAAACGGCATAACTGTGTAATTCCAGCAGCTGTCATGCTTCCAGACGAGCCCTTAACGTGCTAAATGATAAAATTAATGTCTGGTACAGCTTACTAATAGTTCTTTCTTTTCGCCTTGAATCAAACGAAATAAACTGCAAGATCTCAAATATGACAACCGATCAGGTTCTTGCTTTTTAATTCTCAACAATTCAGTAATTTATGTTCATGAAAACAATTATTTGTTATGAAAATGTTCAAACTCATTAACCGAGAGAGAGAGATGGGTTTTTCTTGATTTTGTCTTGGGTTAGACACAAATATCACCCACAAAGTGGGAAGAAAGGTCATACAACCTGCCACCGGCTAAAAGCCCAAAAATCTGGTGATGATGGGCGTCGATGTGCAAGGTGTTTAAACGCTTCCCAGCAGATCATGCTTCAGAAGGAATGATCAAAGATGGACTTTATGCAACCATACGACGGTTGGAAGCAGGAAAATTTTTTCTGCCAATGTTGGGTAGCGACCGAGGCAGAGGCGCTTAAATCTAATCCATACAAGGATTAGTTAGTTAGGGCCTCAATTTGACATTATTCGGCCGGACTACGTGCCAAGATTGCCTAATTTGAGTTTATACCAACGTGTCCAAACTTTAAAGAGAGAAAATTTAGTTGCTTAAACACTAATCTCAATGTCATCTTGATATAATCCAATGATGATTGACAACCACACAGTGGAAAAATCCTATGATAATGTGAAACATGCTGAGAGGAAGAATAATGAGAGAAGCACCAGTAAAAGAATTATATAGATCATATGGTTGAAAGACAATGCCATAACAATCGAAATCCAACTAAGGTAACCCCATGGATATGTCAAATATCACTCCAATATGACCCCCTTTTTTTTTTTTTTTAAAGGGCCTACGAAGAGTCAATAACCAAAAACGAATGACTCGAGAAAACTTGGATATAAGATGCGCAAAAGTAATATAGCAATGCGGGCTACTGATGGGATGAGAAGGGAGTGGGGATAGAGGAATTAAACAAGTAATTACCAGACGATGGCCATCATGCACTGCAATTCATCCAGAATTACCTCCATTCGAATGCTTGAGAGCCCTCCTGAAGGACCAGTAGAATCAAAGGCGGCCATACGGAAACCCAACTCAACATTTATCTGAGCCATCGAGAGGAAACGGAGAACGGTCACACCCATCTCCTTCTAGGCGACATTGTAATAATCCCTCGGATTAAATGGCTGCTCATTCCCGGATCAGAAAGAAAGAGGGAAATAAGAAAGGCAGGAGAAAGAATATAACCAGAGATCACAAATTGGAACCCAAGAATAAACAAAGGGTGTATTGCCTTCTTCATCCAAACGAACATCAGCTTACTTAAACTAGGTTTGAAACATTTTTCAGTGTATGCTTCCAAGAAGGTTCTGCCTCAAAGAAAACAAAGAAGAGAAGAAAATAAACAAAACTACAACCTTTATCCCTTTTCTATTGCTTTCTCCTACTCTCTAACACTTTGTCATTCTTGGTATTAGCCTCATTGTTTTCCTTCCAAAACACCATCTTTCCTGCCTCATTTGGCTTGGTTGGGGATCTCGTGAATGTCTTGGAGCTGCCAGATATCGTGGTCTTCCTCCTCCCAGAAAAGCCCCGAACCTCCCCTGTTCTCGGAGCACAGGAAGTCTTCCTCCACGAAGGGGAACCATCCCAGGAGCATCTCCTCCTCCACGCCCCACCACCACCATCCCCCGAACTCGTCCCATCCGAGAGGTCTCTTGTCGTCCTCCTCCTGCGCCATCGCCGGGGCGATGGGAGAGGAGTCCACGGCGGCCGGCGCGGACGGCCTCTTCTCTGGTCCGCCGCCCTTGCGGGGCTTCTCCGGCGGCACTGCCCCCGCCCTCGCCCTCGTCGTGCCCGTCCCCTTGGGGCTCGGATCCTTTGAGCGGCGCTGGGTTTTCGCAAGGGTTTCGGGGGCCTTGGAGGGCGCTGGCTCTGCTCTGTTTCGTTTCATCCCGCCCTTAAGCAGGGGGAGCGGAGGAGTCCAGGTGGGAGAAGTTTGGAATGGGACGGGGGTGATGGAGGAGGGAAGGTGTTCAGTGTTCTTTTATAGCTGGCCACAGGGCCTTGTTTCTGTTGTATCTCCGCAAATTTTGCTTATGCTGAACCAGCCAGTGTTATGGGTTGGGGGTCAGAAAATGTAACTCTTGGAACCTTTGAATCTACGTTGAGAAGTTTTTGGTCAAATTAAAGTAGAAGTTTAGGCTTTAGAATGTTATGGTTTAAGTTAAGAAATCATCTACGTAGGTTCAAAGATTTTTTTTGAGAAACTTGATCATATTAAGCCATAATTTTTTGAAAAAATTATAAAAATAATTTTTCAACTTTAACTCGATTTTATTTCTATCTTTCATATTTTAAAAAATATCAAACTATCCATTCTAATTATCTATATATCTCAATATGGTCCGACCATCTATTTTCGTTTATAAAATTTTATAAAATAATGAAAATATTTTTATCTTCATCTTCTCCCTCTTTTCTGATTGATCCTCTCCTGCTCTATCACCGACGTCTCTCTTTCTCTTTTCTCCTTCCTCCTCCTCTCTTTCCTCATCATCCATTTCTTTTTCTTCACGATGACTCCTTCCATATCCACTCATTCCTTCATCTCCTCTCTTTCTTCCTCATCCACGTCTCCAATCCTCCTCCTCCAAACCATCCCTAAACCATCATTCTCCATGACAACCTTTTCCACCTCCATCTCTTCTTCTTTTCTCCTTCTTTCTCTCCATCCTCATCTTCTCCTCCTCTTCTGCTTCTTATCTTTTTTTTTCTTCCAACCTACTCCTTGCAGTGGTTCTTTTTCTCTCATTCTCTTTTTCCTCATCTATTTTTTCTTTCCATCCTCTTTCTCCTTCAAGTCCATCTATGAGTAAAAAATATTCTATCTATTAAAAGAAAAAGCTATCATCATTAGTAAAATAAATAGTTTGACCACAGTAGAATATATCGATAACTAGAAGGATCAGTTTGATATTTTTTAAATCATAGAGATATAAATAAAATTAAATTAAAATTAACATGATGTTTTATAATTTTTTTAAATTTTTTTTATCACGAATGCTCCATATGATTCTTTATGTGAAATTTTTTTTTTGAACGAACATGAGTTCTTTTCCTAATGGGCTAACAGATAGACAAGATTTTCTGGAGTGGTGGTTGTATACTCGGTGCAAAAGAAGAAAACATCTTTCTTTACATCCATCCACCATCGGATCATTATTACATAAATCTCAAAATGCTTGAACTCCATGCATCCGCTTGCATATCTCTCCAAGCAAAGCGGAAATGATCAGATGATGGAGCATGAAGGAAGGCATATCCTTCCGAAGGATACAATAGGGCTCCAATTCCTTTGCTTTTATTTGAATATCATTCGTAGCAGTTTTTTCCTTTTTGGTGTCTCATGCGGTAAATATTTACCTGTCTAACCTCGATACAAACCGAAGTCTCATTCCCCTAAGTACTTCAACTCCATGATTGCCATCACTGAAGTATTGTACTAGCCTAACCAAGCAATAGAGTAAACACCACATGATTCATCAAAGATATTAAAGATAATTAATGCTTATTAGTATCATGATCATGATTTCAATAATAATTATGTCAGTTCGATCTAAATGTATAATTAAAATAATTTTTATTATATATGTGACATGGTGTAGAAGGCCATTATCGTGGCATTATTACATAGTATGAAAAATCATTATTGTTAGGGTTTAAAGTGGGCACGGACCAATCCAATTATATTCAAATATTTTTAAATTTAATTTAAATTTTAAATTTATATTTGTATATTTTTTAAATCATGATCAAATAATTATTCGATTCGATTTGAACTAAACCCAAACATACCCAATAGGTTTGTTGGATTGAGACATGCCTTCAATTTTTTATCGTTCTCTCAATTTTTCAATCAAAACCCTCACCTCACTTCTCTCTGCATCCATCGCTTTTGCGGCATGCAAGCTCTAAACTTTATCCTTCCTGCTCATCTTTAGAACTGATTGAGCGATGCTACCAATACAAGAGTCTAATGGCCCCTCACTATCTTGCTCGGCCTCTTCCAATCGTGACCTAAATGCCGACCTCCCACTCAATCAAGAAACCTTGGCATTCCTCTGACGGAAGGAGGAGAAGTGGAGGTGAGAAGATGGATTCTAACTAGTAATGATTTTCCTTCCTCTTGTGCTGGAGAGTGGAAGTGAAAAAATTATCCTGATACAGAATATAAGTACCTCATCGATGGAAAGTGGGTGGTTCAACAGCAAGATGGATGAGGAGAATGATAAGCAAGAGGGTGGCAATTATTTCAATGAAAAGGAGGAGGACGATGTTGAGACGAAGATGTTAATCTCATCGATGGATAACTTGTTAGATAACGTGCTTCAAGAAGAGGTGGGAAGTGGTGAAGTACTTATCATCGTCAAAGAGGGAGCTCAAGTTGATCCATTTCTAGCCCTAGTTACCATGCAGTTATTGCATGCCATGTCTATTCCGCTAATGGATCTTTTTATTTAAATATAAAGAATTTAGATAAATTTTTCTTTCGATTCCTTTCTCTCTCTCTAAAATCTCTCTTTCTCTTCCATCATTTCTCTTGAAACTCGATTGACTCAAGTGTTGAAAAATCTTCACCCAAAAATCTCTGATAAATAGACTTTGATTTCATATTAGTTTTGCAATCCGGGAGTTTAAATAGGTTTGCTTTCAACAACATTAATCCTTCCACTTCAGATCATGATCGATCGCACTATCATCTTGATTTTCTACTGACCCGGATTCTCGTGCCAAACGGCCACCATTCATGTAATCAAGTTGTGTATATGATTATTATAGAATGTGAGCGACAAATTAAGAATCATTATGTAAAAAGATATGTTAAGAATAAAGAATTTAAAATTTACGCTAGGGATATATGTCACAATGAATTGGCAAACTAACAATAGAACATGCTGCCGTTAATTAGTGGACATTTAACATGCAACCCGCCGGTCTCGGTTTTAATTACTACAATTCTGCTGTGAAAACAAACGAGTCCATGTTGCCAATACGGACTTGCTTTCGATTTACAGGTGCAGCCCTGACACCTTCCACTAAAGGCGCAATTCCTGCTAAGTTGTACGGACCACCTATTTGGAATAAAGTATTATTTTAATTCGATTCTCGTACAGTTTAATAAAATCCATGACTCGATTTGGTAAGTAATATTCAATCTTCTTTGCCTTGATGCGTGTTGGCACCCAATCAATCGTCTTGGTGGTCCCGTAATATATACGCAACCACCCCCATCAGGTCCAACGCCGTGGTCCATCCATAGGACGAGCTGTAGTTGATGAACTATCGAAGGGTCATGAATGAATGATGCAAACGCACAGCTGCGTTTCCATACTCAGAATTGGCACGGGGGCTCACCACATCGCTTTCAGCCAAGAAAACAAACGCACAGCTACCATAATAATGCTTCAGCCGGGACCAGAGACATAGAGTCTTATCTGATGTTTCCAAGTCACATCAAAGGCGGTCCATCGGACCACTAGCTGGTGATAACGACGCGGGAATACAACGAGCCCAGAGGAACATTCCAGCCCTCCACGGCAAAGGCCGGGGAGGGCATCAAATCAAATCAATCGTGGATAGTGACCGTACCTGACATTGGGGGCCACAAACGTCGTGCCGACATGGGACGTGCACCACGCCGCCAACTGGTCTTCCTCCATGATTCATCCATCCAACCAATCCGCTCCTCGAAGACAGGCAGTTTCACTTCTGTCCTCTGTTGGCACGTTACCGAATCCAAGCTGTCGCGAGCGGACCACGAGACACGCTGGACATGAGAGAGATCCAACCTAAGAAAGCATTTGAGTGGGTTAATTAGTACGTTCTTACGTGTTTCTAAGTCTTCTTAAATTTTATAATGTTGATATAATCCCTCTTTTACTTATTAAAATAAATCTTTCTTTTTACATACTTTTGCAGTGGTGACATTGTAACATTGCGAAAGGGCCATTGGTCTTGGTTTAGAGAAATTATATTGTGTACACCGAATCAATCTCAATCAAATGCCCATCCCGATGATTGATCCACAGAAAAAAAATGGTATTGGTTATTAGCATGATGCACTGCTACGATATAATTATCTATTATTTATAGATAATAATTTTTTTTTTAAAAAAAGAAGAAAGATATGTCGGCACGATATGATGGATGAGAAGTAGCGCTGGTCTTCTCGATAGATATGGCATCTAGTCCTTGTAGAGTTGAATTTTATTTGATAGCAATGTTACGTAAAGGGCAACATGGAAGCGTCGTGACACATGGGTGACCGCAGTGGCCACCTTGTTTGCAGCTATTTGGAAGCACAACGAGGCCACTTGATAATCTAATGAAAGTAACGGCGGTCAACTTGGGGATTCAAATCTGTTGGGATAAGTTAGTCGATTTTTGATTCAAATCAAAAAATTTTTAATTTTGATTCAATAAAAATCAATTGATCGAACGTACAATTCTGACTGTGCATTAGCTGAAATCGACTCACGATCGGTGAACTGACTAACATTCAGCTATTGTCAATCATCAACAGATAACTTGATCAATCTCCGACCTAAGACCGTCAGCATATCAGAACTATTAGCCGATGGTTGTTCAGACATTCTACCGATATATAGTCGGTCAGTCTGCTCAACATACTGTAACCGTTACGAATAGTTAACGATTATGTGTCATAGTAATTAATGGGATTTAACGACCCACTAACTCCACAATTACGATCCGATAATTTAGCGCCATAAAAAATGGGACCACGTGCTCAACGGTTACATCAGATTCATTTATAAAAGGAGGGTGTTGGTGCAAAAATCTGCTTGCGCCGGAGAAGCTGGAGTCGGGGAAGCCGCGGTCGCCGCCGGGACCTGCAAGGGAAGTCTAAACCGGAGGTGGGGTTGCTCCGGCAAGACCCTCCGACGCTCAAGTCAGTTCTCTGCCTCAACAAGAATGGAGTGCTCGAACGGAGAATTTAGCAGAGTTTTGAGATAAGAAAATGAGCTTAGAGAATAACGTATCTGGATCCCCCTTTTATAGGCGGAGGAGGCAACGGATTGATGGCGACGTTTGTAACCGTCTGGTAGTGGGCCGTCCATGGTCAGGGGAATTGATTGCAAAGGGTCGTGGGGTAGACCCGTGGCTATTGTCATAGCCTGCCACGTAGGGCCTGTTGCAGGTAGTGGAGCAGCGTCCGTTGCCGCTAGCTGCCAGCGAGTAGTGGGATCGTGCAGCACCTGCCGCAGGGAGTGGAGCAGAATCGTGGCCGTTGACACAGCCTGTCAGAGAGTAATGGAGCCGCGCGGAATCCGCTACAGGAAGTGGAACAGGATCATGGTTGTTATTGCGATCTGCCAAGGGGCGCGGATCTGTTGATCGACGCTCGACAGCGGTCGGAGTCCGGCCTCTGTAGAAGTCCGGGAAGGGTTCTCCTTTCGGTTGGGGTCGTAGGTGGAGTCCGGCTCTCGTAGGAGTCCGGACGGAGCCGAGCTGCTCGAAATCGAAGGCGGAGCCCGGCTCCCGTAGGAGTCCGGGCGGAGCTGAGCTGCTCGAAGTCGAAGGCGGAGCCCGGCTCCCGTAGGAGTCTGGGCGGAGCTGTGCTGCTCGAAGTCGAAGGCGGAGCCCAGCTCCCGTAGGAGTCCGGGCGGAGCTGTGCTGCTCGAAGTCGAAGGCGGAGCCCGGCTCCCGTAGGAGTCCGGGCGGAGCTGAGCTGCTCGAAGTCGAAGGCGGAGCCCGGCTCCCGTAGGAGTCCGGGTGGAGCTGAGCTGCTCGAAGTCGAAGGCTGAGCCCGGCTCCCGTAGGAGTCTGGGCGGAGCTGAGCTGCTCGAAGTCGAAGGCGGAGCCCGGCTCCAGTAGGAGTCCGGGCGGAGCTGAGCTGCTGTTGATATCGAAGGCAGAGCCCGGCTCCCGTAGGAGTCCGGGCGGAGCTGTGCTGCTCGAAGTCGAAGGCGGAGCCCGGCTCCCGTAGGAGTTCGGGCGGAGCTGAGCTGCTCGAAGTCGAAGGCGGAGCCTGGCTCCCGTAGGAGTCCGGGCGGAGCTGTGCTGCTCGAAGTCGAAGGCGGAGCCCGGCTCCCGTAGGAGTCCGGGCGGAGCTGAGCTGCTCGAAGTCGAAGGCGGAGCCCGACTCCCGTAGGAGTCCGGGCGGAGCTGAGCTGCTCGAAGTCGAAGGTGGAGCCCGGCTCCCGTAGGAGTCCGGGCGGAGCTGTGCTGCTCGAAGTCGAAGGCGGAGTCCGGCTCCCGTAGGAGTCCGGGCGGAGCTGAGCTGCTCGAAGTCGAAGGCGGAGCCCGGCTCCTGTAGGAGTCTGGACGGAGCTGTGCTGCTCGAAGTCGAAGGCGGAGCCCGGCTCCCGTAGGAGTCCGGGCGGAGCTGAGCCGCTGGAAGTCGATTCCCCTGGGGGTTTCGGCTGTGGATATTTAATACCCAACACTAGTCCCCCTACTTTCGAGTTTGAATTTTCAGATGAAGGAAGTACAGAGAGAGAGATGGGTATAGCCGAAACCGTCCCTTCGAATCCTGCGCACTGCCGCCTCCAGATATTTTAGCACTTAATGTGCGTACGTCAGAGCCCGCTTTTTGGTGAAGGTGACCTGAAGAGTCTTTTCGGAACCCCCGCTGGAGCGCGATCCCAAGCACCGTGCCACGGGAATTTGCGAGCGGTCAACCCTCGATAGCAATGAAGCGGATAAGCGTGACACGTGGCACACACCAGCTGGCCCAGGAATACACGCCGCCATAACTGCGCCAGGATCCGTCTGCTATTTAAACCCCTCAGTCCTTTCATGGCCTTATCCTGGCGCTTTTCTTTCCCCTGAGAGTCCTGCCTCCCTCGTATCAGTCCTTGTCTCCTTTAGCCCCCCAATTCTTCTCTGAGGGTTTCCACACCATGTCCTCTACTCTGGAGGCTGTTCTTGAGGGGACTTTTAGGGTTTGGAGGAAGGTGAGGAGGAGAATGGCGGTCAGTGAGAATCTCTGTCATTTTAAAGGGGGCCCGAAGAAGAATTCCTTCAACAATAGGGGTTTAATAACGGGGGCTGTTGGTGAAGCTATTCTGCCCACGAATTTTGGAGTAGCAAGGCGGGGTGATACCGGTCAAGAGGGCAGAGCAGTCGTCATAAGCCATGACGGGATCCTTGACGCCGTCGGGGCCGAGAGACCAGAGGCGGTCGGCGTCGACGGTGGGGCAGTAGAACTTGTTGCGGGGATGGTGGAAGTAGCGCATGCCGACCTTACCGGAGCAATTTGGGTGGCGGCTGTTGTGGGGCGTTCGGAGATGAGGCACACCTCTGGCGTCGCTACCGCTTCCGAGGTGACTCCGGTTCTTCTTGAAACAGGTCTTCGCTACTGCCGCCGTTGCCCTTACCGTCTTCGGAGATCTATCCCACCCCTTTTTCGCCAGGGTTGGGACTTCGGAAACAGAATGAGGCGAGATGGGGCGAGAGCTGTTACACGCACTGGAGAACGCGACTGAGAAGGATAAAGACGGAGAGAGGAGTTCGTAGCGGCCTCCGGTTCGTCCTGCCCGAACCGTGCTTGCGAGACTTGTAATGACGTGTATCTTCTTTTTCTCTCTTTTTTTCTGACCCACCGGGTCCTGTAACGTATACTTTTGTTAAATGAAAAAGAGATTTTGGTATCTCATCTGCATCTCGCGTTAAATAGTTGTCTGTCGAACTTCTTCATTTTTCTTTCCTTCTCTTCATCTGTGTCACGTCGTCTCAAGGTCGTCGGCGGCCTCTTCAGTGGGGTTATCGTTTGTCGAGCTACTTTTTCAGTTCTTACGCCGTTCGAAGATACCCAATTGTGATTTCGTTGACGGCTGCAGGCTCGCTTGGGGCCCTTCGGGCCCGAAGTCCCCCTTAGGGCTTGAATTTGGGGGTCCAGGCTTCCGTTGCCTTCGGGCACTGTTTGCTTTCCATTTTGCTTGGGTTTCTTCTCTGTTGAAGTCGGAGCTGAGTCTGGCTCCCTTGGGAGTCTGAGCGGAGAAGTCCTCCTGAAGTTGGAGTAGCTTGGTTCTCGTAGGGGCCAGGGCAAAGCTTTCGTTTTCCTGCAACCAAAGTCCTAGGCAAAGTCCGGCTTCTGTAGAAGTCCGGGCGTGGTTGTCCCGTAGCTGATGTCGTCGATGGAGCCCGGCTCCCGTAGGAGCCCGGGTGGAACCTTTCGTTTCCCTTGGAGCTGTTCTGCAGCTGATGTTGGAGGCATTCCCCGGCTCCCGTAGGAGTCCGGGCGGGGTCCTCTGCGATCAAAGTTAAAGATGAAGTCCGGCTCCCGTAGGAGTCCGGACGGAGCTTACCAGCGGCTGATACTGAGAGCGAAACTCGGCTCCCGTAGGAGTCCGGGTGAAGTCTTCTTTGTCGCTGGGACCCGGCTCCCGTAGGAGTCCGGGCCTTTCGTTTTGCTCGGGCCGGCGTGAGGTCCTCCTCGCGTTATTAGCCTGGCTTGCGGGGGTGCTTTAGGGCGCTGTGGGGTCTTTCCTCCATCCGGTCTAGAAGGACCGGGTTTTCGGGTTTGCTCCAGTTAGGGCGAGGTTCTCCTCCTGTCCCCAACAAGACTGTGGGGGCACATATGGGCGTTGCGAGGCCTCTCCCCCCATCCGGTCTAAAAGGATCGGGCCTTTGACTTTGCTCAAGTTAGGGCGAGGTTCTCCTCCTGTCCCTAACAGGGCCGTGGGGGCACATATGGGCGTTGTAAGGCCTCTCCCCCCATCCGGTCTAAAAGAACCGGGCCTTCGACTTTGCTCAAGTTAGGGCGAGGTTCTCCTCCTGTCCCTAACAGGGCTGTGGGGGCACATATGGGCGTTGTAAGGCCTCTCCCTCCATCCGGTCTAAAAGAATCGGGCCTTCGACTTTGCTCAAGTTAGGGCGAGGTTCTCCTCCTGTCCCTAACAGGGCTGTGGGGGCACATATGGGCGTTGTAAGGCCTCTCCCCCCATCCGGTCTAAAAGAACCGGGCCTTTGACTTTGCTCGAGTTAGGGCGAGGTTCTCCTCCTGTCCCTAACAGGGCTGTGGGGGCACATATGGGCGTTGTAAGGCCTCTCCCCCCATCCGGTCTAAAAGAACCGGGCCTTCGACTTTAAGAGGTTGCCCTCTTATTTTTGATACAGTTTGCTTGAATTGTCCCAAGACATATGGGCACGCATTTTTTGATTAGGACGAAATTACTGGTAGTACATCCGTAAGTTTTTTGAGTTTCATGGTCGCGGGAGGTCGGCTCCTCCGAGCTCCTTAAGATAATAAGTTTCGGGCCGAACTACTTCCTTAACCTCGTAAGGTCCCTCCCAGTTCGGGGCAAGTTTTCCCTGGCTCTGTGGTTGCGAGACAGCAGCTCGTCGGAGCACTAGATCTTCTGCTTTAAATGCCTTGTTCTTGACTCGGGCGTTGTAATACCGGGCAACTTTCTGTCTGTAGGCTGCCATCCGAACCTGAGCAATCTCTCGCCTTTCTTCCAGCAGGTCGAGGTTGGCCCTGAGACTTTGTGCGTTTTGGGGTTCGTCGAATGCCACGACTCGTGCCGACGGGAGTTTAAGCTCGATCGGGATGACGGCTTCCGTACCAAAGGCTAAAGCAAAGGGAGTCTCCCCTGTAGGCAACCTCTGAGTAGTTCGGTACGCCCATAGCACATGATAAAGCTCGTCCGCCCAAGTTCCTTTCGCTCTTTCAAGCCTTGTCTTAATTCCCTGCAAAAGAGTTCTGTTAGTTACCTCAGCTTCGCCGTTTGTCTGAGGATGGGCCACTGATGTGAAGTTGTGGGAGATGTTTAGATCTTCACAGAATTCAGCAAATCTGGCTCCCGTGAATTGCCGTCCATTATCAGTGATTAGGGTTCTAGGCAAACCGAACCTGCATACGATTGATTTCCAGACGAAATCCTGCACTTTCGCTTCTGTGATTTTTGCTAGTGGTTCGGCCTCGACCCATTTGGTGAAGTAGTCGATCGCTACAAGGAGAAATTTTCTTTGACCGGACGCCATGGGAAAGGGGCCAAGAATATCCATCCCCCACTGTGCAAAAGGCCATGGGACACTCAAGGGCGTGAGCTCGGTGGCGGGTTGTCTCTGGACGTTGGCGTATCTCTGGCATCGATCACATTTCTTGACATATTCGATCGAATCATGATGCATTGTTGGCCAGTAATACCCTTGGCGGAGTAGCTTGTGGGATAAAGATCTGGCACCCAAATGGCTTCCGCAAGCTTCCTCGTGTACTTCCCATAAAGCGTAGTCAGCTTCTGAGAGCCGGAGACACCTTAAGAGAGGCAAGGAGTATGATCTTTTGTACAATTTGCCCTCATAAAGGATGTACCGGGAGGCTTGATTTTGGGGCTTCCGGGCCTCTTTCGCGTCCTGGGGGAGGATCCCATCTTTAAGATAGGTTGTCAGTGGGTCGACCCAGCTGGGCTCGTGGTCGATCTCCATTACGGGCCGCGGTTCTTCCGTACTCGGACGCTTTAAAACTTCAAAGAGGACACCTTTGGGCAATTCGGCCGGAGCCGATGTCGCCAGTTTGGAGAGAAGATCGGCTCTGGTATTCTTCGACCTTGGAATTTGCCTGATGTCGAAACTGCTAAAGGCGGGGGTGAACTCCTTCACTTTCTCAAGATATTTGGCCATACTGTCCTCTCGTGCTTCATAGCTTCCGCTGACTTGCCCCACCACAAGTTGGGAGTCACTGTGCACCCGGAGTCGACCTATTCCAAGCTCTTTGGCGACCCTTAATCCTGCGATCAGAGCTTCATACTCCGCTCCATTGTTCGTTGCGGGGAACTCGAAACGCAGGGCGTACTCCGCGACGACCCCCTCCGGACTAACCAAGATTAGTCCCGCACCTGCACCTGCCATGTTGGAATATCCGTCCACATGGAGGGTCCAAAAGCAATCAGAGGGGCTGGCTTCTTCGTTGGGGGAGTTCGATCGAGCCTTCAGGTCGTCAACTTTGCTTTGCTCAGGTTTGGCCTCCTCGGGGATGGTGCATTCTACTATGAAATCTGCCAATATTTGGGCCTTTATTGCTGGTCTAGGTTTGTAGTTGATGTCGAATTCTGTGAGCTCGATTGCCCATTTTGCCATTCTTCCAGAGGTATCAGCTCGGTGCAAAACCGCCTTGATCGGTTGATCGGTGAGTAGTGTCATCGTGTGCCTTTGAAAGTAAGGTCGGAGTCTCCGAGCTGCAATCAACAAGGCGTAGGTCAGTTTTTCTAATTTAGTATACCTGGTCTCGGCGTCCCTCAGCGCACGGCTAATGTAGTAGACCGACCGCTGGACTTTCATTTCTTCTTTGACAAGGACGGCTGCGAGGGCTGTGGGAGAGACTGCCAGGTACAAAAATAATTTCTCCCCAGGTTCGGGCTTCGCCAGCATTGGGGGTGAGCTAAGGTAGCCTTTTAATTCTTCGAATGCCTGTTGGCATTCAGAGGTCCAACAGAAGTTCTTCGGCTACTTGAGGGTTTGAAAGAAGGGCAAACATCGTTCGGCCGACCTCGCGACCAAGCGATTAAGGGCCGCAATCCTCCCCGTGAGGCACTGAACCTCCTTGATCGACCTTGGGGCGGTCATATTTTGGATGGCGTGGATTTTCTCCGGATTGGCCTCAATCCCGCGCCCCGATACCATGAAGCCCAGGAACTTTCCTGAGGTTACCCCAAAGGCGCATTTGGTCAGGTTCAGCTTCATTCTGTACTTTCGAAGTGCGCCAAAGGTTTCCTCGAGGTCGGCGACATGATTTTCGGAAGACCTGCTTTTCACGAGCATATCGTCCACGTAAACCTCCATGTTTCGGCCGATCTGCTCCTTGAAGATTTTGTTCACCAGTCGCTGATAGGTTGCGCCCGCGTTCTTGAGGCCGAACGGCATAACCCTGTAGCAGTAGAGGCCGCGATTAGTGATAAAAGCTGTCTTTTCTTCATCTTCCAATGCCATTCTAATCTGGTTATAGCCGGAGAACGCGTCCATAAAAGTGAGAAGCTCATGGCCCGAGGTAGCGTCCACCAGTTGGTCGATCCTGGGAAGGGGGTAGCTGTCCTTTGGGCAAGCCTTATTCAGCTTTTTGAAGTAGATACATATCCTCCACTTGCCGTTTGCTTTCTTGACCAAGACGACATTGGAGATCCACTCAGGATAATTGACTTCCTTGATAAATCCGGCCTTGAGAAGCTTATCCACTTCCTCGGCTATTGCCTTCTGCCTCTCCGGTGCATGACTCCAGATTTTTTCTTTTGTCGGCCGATGTTTAGGGTCGACCGCCAGATGATGTTCCATGACTTCTGTGTCGATCTCCGGCATATCCGTCGGGACCCATGCGAAAACGTCCGCATTTCTTCGGAGGAAATCCACAAGACGCGTCCGCACCTCCCCCCCAGGTTGGAGCCAATTAATACCACATGCTCTGTGTTCCCATCATTCAGAGGGATTGGTATTAGATCTTCAATTGGTCCGCCCCTCTCTTCAGTGAGGTCGTCGCGAGCATCCAATCCGTCTACCGGACAGGGGTCCGCCTGATCGCTTCTTTGCAGGGCAATGTTGTAGCAACGCCTAGCCAGCGCTTGGTCTCTCCGAACTTCTCTGATCCCCTGGCTGGTGGGGAACTTCAATTTCAAATGGTAGGTTGAAACAACAGCTCTGAGGGCATTGAGGTCGGGTCGGCCAAGAATCGTATTGTAGGCAGACGGTGCCTTTACCACCAGGAAATTCACCAGGGCTCTGGACTGCTTTGGATACTGACCCGCGGTCACAGTTAGAGTTATCATTCCCTCCGTCAGAACGGCGTCACCAGTAAACCCTATTAAGGGGGAGCAAATCGGCCTTAGATGACCGCCAAGAGTGGCCATTCTTGAAAAGGCGTTGTAGAACAAGATGTCGGCCGAACTTCCGTTGTCGATGAGAATACGACGGACGTCATAATTTGCTATGTTCAAGGAAACTACGATCGCATCGTCATGAGGGAATTGGACTCCCTGGGCATCTTCTTCAGTGAAGGCTATGGGTTCTTCAACTTTTTGCCGCTTGAGAGATGCAGCTGATGTGCTGATTGCTTCCCGTCGGGATTCCCCCGAGATGACGTTAACGGAATCCGGCGAGACCGGTCATCCGGCCACCCTTTATCGGCGACCATAGCCGGAGGTAGTTGTGCAGAGACCTCGTGAGAGGGCATCAGATGAGGGAAGGAGGATTGGACGTCGGAAAAGATGGCCGGAAGCGGGTCCGTTGAGCGCTCCTTTAAGAACAAGGGTGCTGCGAAGGTTCACCCCCTTCCTCTAGCGCCAATCCTGTTGGTGCAAAAATCTGCTTGCGCCGGAGAAGCTGGAGTCGGAGAAGCCGCGGTCGCCGCCGGGACCTGCAAGAAAAGTCTAAACCGGAGGTGGGGTTGCTCCGGCAAGACCCTCCGATGCTCAAGTCAGTTCTCTGCCTCAACAAGAATGGAGTACTCGAACGGAGAATTTAGCAGAGTTTTGAGATAAGAAAATGAGCTTAGAGAATAACGTATCTGGGTCCCCCTTTTATAGACGGAGGAGGCAACGGATTGATAGCGACGTTTGTAACCGTCTGGTAGTGGGCCGCCCATGGTCAGGGAAATTGATTGCAAAGGGTCGTGGGGTAGACCCGTGGCTATTGTTATAGCCTGCCACGTAGGGCCTGTTGCAGGTAGTGGAGCGGCGTCCGTTGCCGCTAGCTGCCAGCGAGTAGTGGGATCGTGCAGCACCTGCCGCAGGGAGTGGAGCAGAATCGTGGCCGTTGACACAGCCTGTCAGAGAGTAATGGAGCCGCGCGGAATCTGTTACTGTGGAAGGAGAAATTTCTCTCTCCTTAAATGCGAGAACTAAACCATTGCAGAGTACTGTTCTTGTAACATTCACAGTTGTTCGAGTTCCTTCGATTTATGATGCCATACTTGAATGATCTAGCCTTAATGCATTAAG
The DNA here is from genome assembly GCF_000442705.2 of Elaeis guineensis. Taxonomy (NCBI): domain Eukaryota; kingdom Viridiplantae; phylum Streptophyta; class Magnoliopsida; order Arecales; family Arecaceae; genus Elaeis; species Elaeis guineensis. The sequence goes on along the minus strand of NC_025995.2, from coordinate 105,604,667 downwards.
AGCAGTGGTTTCGACATACCATCTACTAGTCTGATTTTCAACAAAGAATAGAGTCGGAGAAATGCGTGGAGACCAACAGCTAGCCTGACGCTACTTCTTAGTCTCCACTCAAAGCAATAAACCTGAAGACTCTCTATCCGTTGACAAGTTAGACCAAAGAGAGAATCAGGAGAGGGTTAACCGGCTGAACAACTAGTTTCCATCCCAATAAAAGAAGAAGACTCTAAAAAGACGGTCCAAATTAGATCGCAGTTACCTGATCCAGAGCTGCAACAATTAATAAATCTGTTGAGAGCAAACGTCGATATTTTTGCTTGATCGACTACCGATATACCGAGCATTCCTTCAAAAATAATAACCCACCAACTCAACATTAATCCAAATGTCAAGCCGGTGAGACAGAAGAAATGATCTTTTGCCTCCAAAAAATAAAAAATCATTGATGAAGAGGTCGATAAACTCCTCGCGACAAACTTCATCAAAGAAGCTACTTTTTCGATTGGCTCGCCAACATAGTGATGGTGAGGAAGGCCAATGGAATGTGGAGAATATGCATTGACTATACAGATTTGAATGAAGCTTGTCCGAAAGACAGCTTTCCATTGTCGAAGATTGACCAACTAGTTGATACAACTTCAGGCCATTGACTTTTAAGATTCATGGACACTTTCATCGAATATAATTAAATTCGGATAGCACCTGAAGACAAGGAGCACACTATTTTTGTAACCGACAAAGGTATATACTGTTATAAAGTGATGCTTTTCGGTCTGAAAAATGTCAGAGCCACCTACCAACGGCTTGTCAATAAGATCTTCAAGATACAAATCGGACGAAATGTGGAAGTATACGTGGACGACATGTTGGTGAAGAGCCCTCAACTTCAGAGTATGTTCAGGACCTGAAAGAAGTCTTCAGCACACTTCGACGACATCAGATGAAGTTGAACCTGATTAAGTGTGCGTTTAGGATGACTTCCAAAAATTTTTTCGGATTTTTTGTATTACAATGAGGAATTAAGGTCAATCCTGAGAAGATAAATGCTATTATCAACATGAAGCACCCAAGCTCGAAGAAAGAGATACAGCAACTCAATGGAAGAATCGCTGCACTCAATTGATTCATTTCTAGATCGATTGAGAGATGCTTGCTATTTTTCAAGATCTTAAGATAGATAAAGGACTTCTCATGGTTGGATGAATATCGACAGTCTTTTGAAGACTTGAAAAAAAATACCTGGCCTCTCTATCTCTGCTTATAAAACCAAAGGTCGAAAAAATACTGTATCTCAACTTGGCAACATCATGGAGGCAGTGAGATCGGTGCTTGTCCAAGAGGATGAAAATTGAATTCAGCAGTCGATCTACTACAACAGTAAGGTGCTTTACAATGTCGAAGTAAGATATTCAAGAGTGGAGAAAATGATCTACATCCTAATCATATCATCACAACGGCTTTATCCGTACTTCCAAGCACACTCAATTGTGGTCCTGACAGATCAGCCATTGAAGGCGATGTTACATCGACCTGATACATCAGGTCGGATGGCAAAGTGGATAGTAAAGCTTGATAAATTCGACATACAATACCATCCACGTCCATCAATAAAGGCACAAGTTCTGACCGATTTTGTCGCCGAATGTACAATACCCGACAATAAACCAGAGGATGAAACTGATGATACAATAAAGCAGACCTCGACTTTCAAACTCAACTGAAAGTCGACTTGGGTGCTACATATCGACGGAGCATCTAATGCACAGGGTAGTGGAGCTGGTCTTATTCTTACAAATTTTAAAGAGATAATTATTGAATATGTCCTTCAGTTGAACTTCAAAGCATCAAATAATCAAGCCGAATATGAAGCACTCTTAGTTAGTTTGGAAATCGCCAAAAAATTTGATATTGATAGTCTGAAGGTCTTCACTGACTCACAATTAATTGTCAGACAAGTCAAGGATGAGTTTGAAGTTCGAGATCCTATCATAATGAAGTATCTTCAGAAGGTGAAAGATTTTATATTAATATTGAAATACTTTGAGATCTTTCATATTCTGAGAACCAAAAATGCTCGAGCCGACACGCTCACCCAACTTGCTACTACCTCTTTCAATTCACTAGGTCGAACATTCGTTGCATGCCTCGAACAGTCGAGTATCGACAAGATTGAGGAGGTATTACCACTCACTGTTAAACCAAGCTGGATGGATCCGATCGTCCAGTATCTAACTGATGAAACTCTCCCTATGAATCTCTCAGAAGTCAAACGACTCTGATGGATGGCTTCTCAATATATTATGATGAATGATCATCTTTACAAAAAATCATTCTCTCTTACCTTACTAAAGTGTTTGGGACCAACAGATGCTGACTATGCACTCAGAGAAGTGCACGAAGGAATTTGTGAAAATCACTTGGAGGATAAATTTTTAGCCTATAAAGTTTTACGATAAGGATAATATTGACCCACCATGAAGAAAGATATGACTGAGCTTGTTCGAAGGTGTGAACCATGTCAGAAATATGCAAACATACAACACCAGCCGGCCAACCAGCTAATGTCAATTGTTGCACTATGGCCCTTTGCATAGTGAAAAATTGACATACTTGATCCTTTTCCTCCGGCATCCGGTCAGAGAAAGTTTATAGTGGTCGCTATCGGTTACTTCACCCAATGGATAGAAGCTGTATCTCTGACATAAATCACTGAGAATAAGATGAAAGATTTCATTCAAAAATTAATCATATACAGATTTGGTTTGCCATACATCATTATTACTGACAATGATCGGCAATTCGACAATCAGAACTTCAAAGAGTTCTGTACGAAATTATATATTACGTACAAACTCACATTAATCGGTCATCCACAATTGAATGGAGAGGTGGAGGTAACCAACCGAATAATTTGGTATGGACTTAAACCTGACTAAATGAAGCTAAAGGCCTCTGGATGGAAGAACTATTTCCAATCTTTTGGATATATCGAACAATCCCTCGTATACTGATGGGAGAATCATCATTTAATTTGGCTTACAGGACAGAAACAATGATCCCACTTGAGATCGAATTGTCATCAACAAAAGTCGAACAGTACAGTGAGTTGAGCAATTTCGAATATCGAAGAGCCGATTTAGATCTACTTTCAGAAGTCTGACAATAAGTTCAAGTTCGGATGGTTGCATATCGGTAAAGAATAGTCCGGTACTATAATGCAAGAGTCAAGCCAAAGGTCTTCCGGCCAGTATACTTGGTCCTAAAGAAAGCAAAAGTCTCAAAACTTTGGATAAAAAAAAAACTATCTCTGAATTGGGAAGGACCTTGCAGAATAGTCGAAACACTCAGACAGGATGCATATCGCCTAGAGACACTTGAAGAGATGGCTATTCTCCGAACATGAAATGCCGATAATTTAAAGATGTATCATCAATAAAATTGCCATATATACATTGTTCAGAAGAATTTCAGAATTTTAAAATCACATATCTCGATCAATTACGAAATGATTTTGAATCGATAAGTGAACAATCGATTTCTATCGACCATCGATCATATATTGACTTTCACTGTAAAAGTCGAACTATCGACTATACTTCAACACAGAAATTTATCTCGATTTTTTATTGTAAAAACTGACATCAATCATATTGGCTTTCACTATAAAAGCCATAGTACCGACTATGTCTCGGTATTAAATATATTTCGACTTTTCACTGTAAAGACCGATCATAGTCGAAAGACTAGTATGCTGACTTAGTCCTAACTAAGCGGAACATTATGCTAATATGATCAAGATCAAATTGAAATAATACCAACTTGGCTACGGCCAGTCGAAGGATATTCGACTTGCCATCGATTATCAAACGACTTGATGTACAAGCCCGACTAAACATCGGACCTAAGGTATTCGATTTATTATCGTTTATCCTAATTTTTAAAAGTATGTCAAAAGAATTACATGACTAACAGATGATTCTACGAGTTTCCATCGAACGTTCGATTCGTCGAGTAATATTCGGTAGTTAAACAATTACTTTGCATTGCAGGCAAGCAAAAATCAAACAAAAAATCTTGGCTTAGAAAAGTTTTTTTCATTCATTATCAAAAAGAGATTACAAAATTGGACCGAAGTTCGATTACAAGTATTTCATTACAAAAAAAATAAAACTACATCAATCAAACTTCATCACCGTCCTTATCTCTTTGCTCTGGAGTAGCTTCGGGGACTTGGATGACTTCTGGCATTGTCGGTGTCCTTCCTTCAGCCAACAGTACGTCATTTTCAGTAGCTCCATCTTTCGATCCTGGAGGGACAATGCTGCTCAAGTCGAGATTCTAGTATAATTTTTCGACTGCATTTCGGCCGTCTTCATACCCGATGTAATAAGAGGCGAATCCACCTACAAGGATTTCTTTCCTGAATTCTTCTGAATCTTTGAAGTCCTCGATTGTCCGACTCAATGCCTCCCTCACCGACTCTGCTTCCGCCTTCACCAACTCAGCATCGGCTCATGCTAACTCAGCAATGGCTCATGCGAAAGATGACTCCTCCTCGGCTAGTGCCAACCTTTCCAGGTTGGCTCGATGTCGTCCACGTTTGGCTTCTAGTTCAGTAATGCATTCGTCTCGTTCTCGTTAGAGCCAGTGGATGGAATGTTTCTTACTTTTGACCTGCAACTTAAGGGCAGAAATATTTTGGCGAGTCGACTTAAGCTCGGCTCTAGAAGATTTCAAGTCGTCAGTCAATCGGGAGACTTCCTACTGAAGCTTGGCCTCCCACTCAGCTGCTTACTTAAGTTGCTCAAGGGGAGCCATCTTCGCAGCATCGGCGGCTGCCACCTTATTCATCCATGTCCGACAAAAGTCATCGAACTTCATATAGCCGGCCTCCAAGTCGAACATGTCATGGATCAACTACAGAGAGAAGATGAGTCGGATTAGATTTTTTTTTTTAAAAAAAAGCTTACCCCGAGTATTGTCGGGTAGAAGGACGAGAATATCTCGGCCATTGTCCGATTTCTTCGACTCTCGATCGATCGAGAGAAGGGCGGCTTGGAGGAGCCACTTGGCCAATGCCGGATTGGCCAGAGCCGACTCATCTCCAGGCATTATAAGATTGAAGTGAACCGTGTGGCCCTCCAACGCTGCATCTTCCATCGAGGACATCGGAGCTTTTTCCCAATTTTCTGTCGGCAGCCCCACATTCGAAAGTGAGGGAAAACTCAAACTCGATTGTGCCAAAGAAATACCTGCTGAAGGGGCGATCGGTGCGGCTGCAAATTGTTCAGCTTCGGGCGCAACCTCCATCTCGACCCGAGCCTCTTCGATTGGTGGAGCTATTGATGTTGGTATGACAACCCCTTTTCTCACCGCTTTTTCTTCTGACGGTGCAGTGGGAAGCACTGTTGGAGCTGATAATGTCAGGATCGGTTCAGGAACCGATGCAGATGACACATCGAGCTCCTCAGTCGGCATTGAAGCAGTGGCTTGACCTTGCGTTGAAGCAGCAGCTTGACCCGACGTGGAAGCAATAGCTCGAGCCTGCGTCGATGCAGCAGCTCGACTTTCCTTCGATGGTCGGGAAGGTCCCGCCTCAAATGCTGCCTTCTTCCTGGCAGCGTATTGATGAATGTCAGCGTTCGACACCTATGCCCTCGGCTGCATGGCTGCAATCAGAACAAAAGTCAACACTTTGAAAACAAACAAAGGAAGAGTAAAAGTTCGAAGAAACCGACTATATTATACCTAGATTGGTGACCGAACTAAGACCGACGTCATAAAGAGCCTATTCGGTCATAAGCTCCCTCTGCGGTGGGACTGTCATATCCTTCAGTCGATGGAAGTCCTCCCGATTGCCGTCCTCCATCCGACTATTATCGTTGCAGCCGGTTCTTAGATCACCCCAGCGAGAAGGAAATCTCCAAGAAAGAGAGGAAGAAGCAAAAAAGAACTGGTTCTTCCATCCATAGATGGATGATGGAAGATTGGTAATGAAAGAGAGGCCTTTTCGGTGGTTGAAAAATCTCCAACCCTTGACCTTTGGGTGAGGTCGGAGGACAAAGAAGGCACGAAAGAGGGACGGACGAGGTTCTGTCGGCAGTAATCGACATAACAGAGCAAAACTGATTATTAGCTGGACCGAATTTGGTGCCAGCTGGGCATGACAGAGACCGTAGTAGTTCAAAATATTTCGGACAAACTCCGAAATAGAAAATCGAAGACCTGCCCTAAGATCTTCAACATAAAAAGCCACCTGGCCCAAAGGAGGGGTGTTCATCCGACCGTCGGCATCTGGGACAAAAAGCTGAAATTGCTCCAGGATGCGATATTGCTCTCGAAGCCGATCGACATTCGATTTCGAAAGTGGAGGGTTTCAAAAGTGAAGAAGCCTCCACTTTCGAGTTCGACGGAGAGTCGTCAATCGGATTCTCCGACCGACCATCCTGAGAGGAGGAACCCCTAGCCATCGAAAAGAAGAAGACTAAAAGGAACAAAAAACAACTCAAAAGGACAGAGACTTAACCTGAAACTCAAAGAAGAAAAAGACAAGGAAAAGAAGTCTTTAGATGCTGGGATAATTCTCCGACAGAGCTTCCGTAGGAAAGAAGACAAGTGAAAAGTAAAAAATTGGCTGAAAGCGACCTTATATATATAGGATCCTTTAACAGTCAAGATCGAAGCATCCAAATCGAGATCTCACCAGATGTTGACACGTGGTGATATCTGAGCTGATCATTGATCGGACGGTTCGATGTACCTACTCTAGATCGAGGCACATCACTATTATCCGCGTGAACAGTTCCAACCCAATGACGTTCGGACACGTCGCAAAGATCTACTTGTCAAAATCATATCGTCTGACGCTGATTCGTCTTTCCAAAATGATATCTGACACTGACATCCGATATTGAATCGTCCTGTCAATATGACAGTTTAATGATGATTCCGTACTCCATCGAAATGACAAAATAGCTGTCGCTCATATCCCGAAGAAGCTAGCAGTTAAATCGGAGTTTGATATGACATGAAATGACTTTCTTCATCCAACGTGATAAACCACGTGATGAAACACGTTGGATCAGTTTGGACTTGGAAGTGGGGGATAATTATTGGGGTAAGTCAATCGACTCCTGACTCAAGTGAACAGACTCTTGACTTTGACTTAACAAAGACCGACTGACCGAACGTACAACTCTGACTATGCATCAGTTGAGATCGACTCACGGTTAGCGAACTGACTGACACCCGGTTATTGCCAATCAACAGCAGATAACTTGATCAATCTCCGACCTAAGACCGACAGTATATTAGAACTACTAGCTGATGGTCACTCGGATATTTTACCAACATACCAATATTACTAACATATAGTCGGTCAGTCTGCTCAACATGCTCTAACCGTTATGAACGGTTATCGATTATGTGTCACAGCAATTAATGGGATTGAACGACCTATTAACTCTATAATTGTGGCTCAATAATTTGGCACCATAAAAAGTGGAACCATGTACTCGACGGTTACATCAGATTCATCTATAAAAAGAGGGAAAGAAAACAGCACCGGTAAGACACTTTTGGACCAGAGCTCTACTACTTTCGATATTTAAATTTACTACTGTTCACTAATTTCCTCTCTGACTTAGGCATCAGAGGATCTCCGCTGGACATAACTCCGATTTATGAGGATATTATGTTGTAAGTGCTCATCACTGATAATAGACAATTAAGAGTTGGCCGCAACAAAACCTACTTGGATGCCCATACAAATTTGTAAAAATTTTGTGCCTTGATTCATTGAGTCCAACTAGAGTAGCAGTAATGCCGGCGGTACCTTTCAGCCAAGCTAGTTTGCTTGCCAACTTGATTGCCTGGGCTTATAAGTCACTACTGCTTATTAGCTTGAATGCTACCATTGATCTAAGATTTTAATTTTAAAATATATTAAAGTCTTTAAGTGATTTTGCAATTCTTGCATCCCTTAGAACATAAAATATCACTAATTCTCCATGGACTTTTTTAAATCAATTTCCAGAGCAAGATGATATGCATGCCGCATGCAACGTTCCACGATCCAGTTTTTAGTATGCTCGTGGTTTGTGCATCAAGGAGGTATGTCACGTCCGAATTGTCATATTTTATGAATCCACGAGTCAAATGCCGCTTTTGTAAATCAAATAATATTGTCGACCCAATATTGTTTCTTGAGTCATCGAATACTTACGGTGACAGTTTTACAGGGCTGGTAAAGTTTCTTAATTGTAATAAATGGCTTGGATTTCATCCCGCCTTCACTTGCATTTTAGAAGTTTACGATGCTTGGACAAGGGTTATTAGGATCTTTATTTGAAAAAAAAAAAAAAATACTTTTCTCATTATAAAATCTACTAAGATCTTTATTTAATAAAAAAACACCTTTCTCGTTGTAAAACCTATTAGGATCTTTATTTTTTGAAAAAAAATACTTTTTCCTTCTCTTATATCTAAAATAATATTGTTTTGTTCATGTAATTTTAAGTACTTACGGATGAATGAGTCATGTAGGAACTAATAAGCATGCAGCCTCACTGTATTTTTATTTCATGGAGCGCTAGATATTGCCTTTCGTAAGATCTATCCAATCGACAAATCTCAAAATATTATCAATAAAATATTTTTTTCTTTCCAGAAAATATGGTTTATACTTCTTGACGTCCATCTCATATCCATTTGCTAAAATGCTACATTCAACCTATCAATGAATTTTGCTATTATAAACCGAAAGAAAGATTATACACAAATTATGAGTTAATGAAAGAACATTGTTCGACAATTAGAAACAACATCGCCCACAAGTTTCTTTTTTTTCAAGGAGAAACATGTGCCTATGTTTGTAACACAATATCAGGACATATGAGTTTGAAAAGAATGAGGCAACTATAGCAAATTCTATCTAACATGATTGTCAGGCTTTTAACCCATGGATTAACATTTTTTTGGTTTTGTTTTCAATTTTTTATTTTTATTTTTAAGATTATGAGTAATTTAAATAAGTTTATTTCTCTCAACGTCAAAATTTATTGGAAAAACTCATTAACATCCATAAATTGCTAAAAGAAAGAGGGCAAATAGGTTGCGTCAACTTGGGCTGCCATGCAGCAAGTAAACAATGTATTTCCTATTACAATGCATGGCAAATATCGACTACCTTGGATGATGACTTCGATATATGCTTTAAGAGACTCTAGCGTCAATGAAACTAAGAAATCTCAACCTTCTTAGCAGCTTTCTAATTATTTCAACCTTACCTATAAGTTCATCTCAATTACAAGGTGGCGTCTAAATGAGATGCGTTGAGTTTATGGTGCTCTTTTAATAAAGAAAAAAAAATAAAAAAAAGCCATGATAGAACCTCCTCTCTCTTCCTTACACTCTAATTGGTATGAAAAATAGACAAAAGAGTGGATAAATGGGAACTCTCATGTATTTGGTGAAACATCGATGGACAGAAATAATTATTTCCTCTATTTGATACAGGAGGAATGGAAAAAAAAAAAGATAATATTTATATGATATTTTTATTAAACTACCAATTCATAGAAGTATTACCATTACTAATTTGTAATGCTTATTTATATTAAAAAGTAGAGTAATATATAAACTTATAATCTTTATAATTTATAATTATATAAAAAAATATATAAGTATTTAAAATTTTAATAAATAATTTTTTAAATTAGTTATCTATGTATAAATTTATTTATATATTTTTTATGTAGATAAAATAATTATTTTATAATTATATTTAAATAGTCAATTAATTTTATAAAAATAATTATCCAAAAAATAATGAATATAAATAAAAAATAGAAAAATTACAATTATTTACTTTTATTTATGAAGATATGTGATAAAATTAAATTATCGATGATAGGGTTTAATAATATAAGTAAAATAATTAATGAATATGTATATATATATATATGTATATATATATGTATATATACTTATTTACGTATACATATACATATATATATATATATGTGTGTGTGTGTAACGATTGTCAAGATGAAGAAATGTTCAAGTTGTGTCAAAAAAAAAAATTAACAACGAATAAAAGATCCATCTCTCACATACTCTATTCATCTTTTTTTAAAATAAATTAGTAAACTTGGATGGATAGATAATCACTCATTTTATCTATATTTTTTAGAATATTTTGAACTAAAATATAGATGAAATTGTCCATCCTTTCAATCTTATCCATCCTTTCAGGCTCGTTTAATTCACAGAAAGAATCTTTTTTTCAAAAAATAATTTTTTAAGAATAAGATTTTGACATATTTGGTTGACCATAGGAAAATGACTTATTATAAGTGGCTTATGTTTGGTTTGAACATCCATTTTTTTTGAGAAAACTGTGTAGAATATCCATCATACCCTTAATAGATAAATGATAATATTATATTTATATTAATATAAATATAATATAGTATTATATTATAATAATTTATTATATTCATATAATACAAACATATATCAATATTATATTAATATAATATAATTATTTTAATATAATAAATATTTTCATATAAGTAATATGTTAATATTAATAAAAATATTATATTAGTTTAAATATTAAAATAATACTAAAATATAATAAATATTATAATATTAATATTAATATTATAATATTTATATAGATATTAAGATAATATTGATATAATATAATATTAATATTTCTAAGAATAATATTTAAATAATATTTTTAAAAATTTATATGCTTTATAATCACATGTTTACAATATAATCATCTATTAGTATATTGCAAAATTTTAGCTATAAATTTTAAAAAGATATTTTTTTAAAAAAATATTATCAAATTTTATCTCATAGAAAATTCTAAAATCCATCTCTTTCATGAATTTTTATTTTTCATGAAATATGACATGAGAAGAGATTTTTTTCATTTACTCTCTTTTTAAAACTCTAAGTAAAGAAGAAGCTTCCTTTTTTTTTTGATACAAGTGGGCAGCTACACCTTTCTAGGGTGAGTACAACCTAAAGAGTGAGAATATAAGATATCTCGAAGAGCCCATGGGCAGTCGTCGCCTCGACGCTAGGTCCAATCACTAGTATAGGATGCTATCCAATTCGTGTTCTATTCATCTTCCAAAAGACGTGTCGAACAGATATCACTGTAAAGATACAAAGAGACCTTCAGATATCATAGAGTAGTGGATAAGCTCCTAGGTGCCCGGTCTCATCCCGAATCTAGTCGATGATGGTGGCAAAGTCATCCTCAACGAAGATCCTCTCCTCCTGAAGCTCCTCCCTCACACAAATGATCCCCATCCAAATGGCTCGAAGCTCGCACTGGGGACAGACGGTTCAAAAAGATGAAAGCCTCCTACAACCAATAATCTGGTATTTAGAATTTAGATAACATAACTTACACCATTTCTGCCACTCCTAACATTGCCATCAAAGTTGACCTTGATAAATCTGAGAGAGAGAGCTCCCAAGAAATCAAAAGAACCCTCCGGATTGCTGCAAGCACAGCAAGGGGGTCCTAAGATATTCGGATGACAAAAGATCTATCGGTAGTGTCAAAATAATTGTACTCATCAGCTAAACAGCAGGTTCTCTCCAAAACACGATGTGCAGGCATAACCTCAGCTTCAACGATTAGTTTATTCTTGGACAGCCAAATCTGATAGGCAATATATGCCAACCTACCATCCTCGGGTACTCCCATGATCATACTTTGACGGATCACATTCAAGAAGGAGGAACGCCATGAGGTAGTAATCGCCTCCCAAGCCTGACCACCAGCCATCCCCCAAATCAGACATGCCCTCGAGCAATGAAACAAGATGTGCTCCATTGACTTATTCTCTAATCCACAAATCGGGTAGTCATCCAGAAGCTCCATTCCTTTATCTCTGAGTAGAGTCCAAGTCGGCAAACGATCCCAGACAATCTCCTAAAGAAAAAGTCTGATCCTGAGGTGGACAGGCACTCTCCAGATTCAGACAACCTCGATTTTTTTCTCAGGTGCAGGCCTACTCATCTCAATGAGATCCCTGGAAGGTACTTAAGGTAGCAAAATCAGCCCCACACTCTTAAGTCATGACTTCGATGGATAGGGATCAGAATGGCAAGAATCCTGTTAGCAAGTTGACCACTAAAGAGCCCTCCAACTCCTGCCATCGGTGGTGATCAAATCACAGACTCATAGGTGGTCGTCTACCTTCGTGTTGATGTAGGTTGGCCAGTGAGAGAGGGACAGACTGGAGATCCAAGTATCCTGGTACACATTAACCAACATACCATCTCCAATCAGCCAACTGATCGGAGCTATCATTGCTGGGGCACGATGCAAATCTCCCTCCAAATGAAAGAAACGCCATAGATAATGTAGACCTAGGACCTCTAGCTCCAATCCCTCTACCGAGCCCTCATGATCCTGCAAAACAGACAATCAGGCTCGGTGAGCAATTTAGCAGTATATCTAGCAATCATAGCCTCCATCCTAAACAATAAGGAGTAGATCCCCAGACCTCTATCCCGTATGAGCTGGTAGACCACCTTCCAGAAAAGCATGTGAATCCCATGACCACTCTATCTAGAGCCCCAAAGAAACTTTCAAAACTATTGCTCCAGGCTTCTGAGGTAGGATCTCGGCACAATAGTGTTCGTCAGGAGATGGATCGGAATGGAACTTAAAATAGATCTCACGAGGGTGGTCCTCTTTATTATGGATAGAACTTTGGCTTGCCAACTATCGAGGCGATTTTGAATCCACTACTCTATAGGCCTGTAATTAGTCTTCTGCTGTCTATATCCTATGATAGGAATCCCTAGGTAGATCAAGTTCCCAGTTTGCTCAAGAATCCCAAGTCTATCCTGAATTGTCTGCTTCACTTGGGCCTTTGTCTTAGGGCTGAAGATGGCTGTAGATTTCTGCAGATTCACGAACTGACCAGAAGCTCAACAATAGGTCTCAGCAATAGTCACATAGCACCTCACATTTCGTATAGTCGCCTGACGAATAAGTAGTAGGACCAGCAAAATATGACCCGACCCACTAATCTGACTTGTGTTCAATCCGTCATAAATAGGTTTGGATTTAAACTAAATAGATTTAGATCATCAATAGATTGATCTATTTAATCCATTTAATATTTAGATCAGATTTGAGTTTTAGATATCTGACCTATTTAATTCGTTTAATATTTAGGTCGAATTGAGTCAGATATCATATTTAACCCATTTAATCTGTTTAAAACCTGTTTAACCTATTTCTAATCCATTTAGTCTGATTTGTTTAAACTGTCTATCTAATTTAAGATCCGTTTAACCTGTTTAAAATCTATTTAACCTATTTCTGACCCATTTAATCTGATATGTTTAAACTATTTAATCTATTTAATCCATTTAACCTAATTTAATCTATTTAATAAATGAATTAAATGGATCGGATTACCTGTTTAATAAATAGGTTGGTTCAGATTTGAATTTTTAATCCTTTTAAAAAATAGGTCGAATTTGGGTTGATGATTTTTTGATCCGACCCATATTGATCGACCCATATATGATCCGACTTGACTCCATTGCCACCCCTAATAAGCAGGCAATCATATGCAAGGAGAAAGTGCGAGAGCGGCTAGTTCCTAAGATAGGCCAGTAAGACTCTAGTACTGCCCCCTAAACCGCCATTCGAAGAGCACGAAACAAAGCATCAACACACAAGATAAGCAGATAAGGGGAAAGAAAGCATCCTTGACGAAGTTTGCCCATTGAGTGGAAGAAATCGATCAGTCACTGTTGATCAAGATAGCAAAGATTTGATCCTCCATACAGTCCATTATCCAGTCAGTCCATTTATCCTGGAAGTCGAACTCGTAAAGCATCTTGCAAAAGAAATGCTAGCGCATATAATCATAAGCTCGCTCATATCCAGTTTGATCGTCGTCAAGCTCTATTGAATCGGGATATACCGCAGATCATGCATAAACTCTTGGATAAGTAAAATATTATCGATGATATAGCGATCACTGACAAAAGTATTTTGCTTCGGGCTAATCACACGAGAAATAATGGGCTTCAGTTGATCAATCAAGACCTTCCCACATACTTGATAGAGAATGGTGTAAAGATTGATCGATCTGAAGTACTCTGGGATTGATACATCAGGTCTTTTCGGGATGAGGATGATCATCTTCTTTCACTCATCAAGAATGCCTCTAGACTCAAAAGCCACCGCACTGCTGCGACCACCTCTCCACCAATGATGGGTCAGTATCTACGAAAAAAGAGAAAAAAATCTATCTGGTCCATATTTTCCAAGAGACTAGAAGGCCTTCCACATCTCCTCGGCAAACAATGGATGAGTCACGATTTTATTCTCTTTGGTGGAGATGCTGTATACTGGTTGAGACCTCTAGAGGGTAGCATCTCCGCCTAGAGGGATGATCCATTGCAATCTGAAAAGCTATAGAATTCAATCCTTGATCGCATCATTGTCCTTCATTATTGTATCATTATAATCTCTCAATTATTTGATACGGTTGATAGATCTTCGGATCATCGTAGATTGATGAAAAAATTTGATATTTTAATTTTTTTTTTAAATTTATTATATTTTAGATTTTTTAAAATGACGTCTTCCTTCGGTTTCAATATGTCAAACGAGTCCTTTATAATCCCAACCACGTGGGTTAGAGAACGATAGATGGTATCTTCGGTGGGCCTTACGGCGCACAAAGAGGCGATGATTGTTCTAATACTTAAAACATGTTTTACAGCATAGCGTTCCCCTAGAGACTTCAATTGGGCATCGCTGCAACCGTTTCCGCTAATCCTTTCCTACGGTCGTTTGAACATGAAAACGCATTTGCACCATGCACCGCTCCCGTCTTTAACGTCGCAACGTTTCCCCTATAGTAATCGTTTCCCTTGCCCGCGGGTTTCTAGAAAATTTCAGCGGGCGTATATACGAGAGAAGGTAACGCCAACAGATGGTGAGTGGAACGCGAATTGAGCGTGCGGTAAACGTACGTCGCGGTGAGTAGATCACCCAAAACCAGAGGAAAAAGATTTACATATGTGGGGAAGTGGGAATCACGTAAAAAGAATCGTCCAATTATGGCCCCTCCAGCTGCAGACCTACATTGCTCACCCTTCGAACCGTTGGTTTTCGCTCCCTAAACTGTCGGCGGACAGAGGCGTTCGGACAAACTAGCCGACGGGAAAAAGAAAGATACGTGGAGGTCAGGCGTGGGGTACGTGGGGCCCAGGAGCCTCGAGTTATTGAAACCAACTGGCGTGCCTTGCACGGCACTAGAGGCGTGGAAGGCGCGCCTGGGGAATTAAAGCGGTTGCGGTTTCGGGATGGTACAAGCGGGGCCCGCGGCGTGGTTGCCGTTGGGGTTTTCGTTTTTGGAGCCCAGTGGTCGCTAGGTTAATTGTTTCCTCGGGGACGCGCTGTAAAAAAAATGGGAAAAATAGCTGGAACCCAGCTTGGACTGAGCCATGCTGCCGTACCAACCATGTGCAATTTAGGTTGTCTGAGAGGGATGTTTGAAAGTAGATCAACCAATGGGTCGGTATGCTTGCGCCTGAGACCATAAAACCTTAATTTGATCTCTAATTTCATTTTTTCCCCCCATAATTGCATTACTGTGTGAGATGCAAAGTATTAGCGCAGTGTATGCACGTCCGATGGTGGTAAACCCAATGGCTGCTCTTATACCGAAAAAAAAAAAAAAAAACAATGGCTGCTATATCGTGGAGTCTTTTTTTGATAAAGCTATATCGTGGAGTCTTGATGACATTATTAGAAGCGTGATGTTTTCAGTTGAGAGTTCCATTGTGGAGGTAATCATTCCTCTGGTGTGGAAGCCGCCACCCCCCCCCCCCCCTCCCCAACAATAGTCCTGACAAGCTGTGGATCCATGCTTCTCGAGCCCAATCAATTCGATCACTGCTGGATGGAGGTACGGGCAGACGCTACGTATTCCTGGCAGAGGTGATATTCCACGTCACAAACCTTCGAGCTTTGATCCTAGCACCATAGCTGCAGGCTAGAAAAGTACAAGCTCCCTGGCTGAGAAGCTGCAAGACCAGATTGGATCCGAAGATATACTTTCTGAGCCAAATAGAGGAAGGAATCTAGATCCGAAGAATATGCTTTCAGCTTTGACATGATTGCAAATACAGACGCATCAATCTTATAAACGCACTCTCTTTATCTATTTTAAGCTTAACTTCGTATTTTGTGAACAATAATTACATAATCATCTACAAATAAATATATGGTATCACCCCCTGCGATTCCAGCTGGAGTACAAAGCAGAAAGGTGGCGAATGGCAAAAGAGAAAAATAATTGATTTCAGATAAAGTTTCTGCTTTGGGGCTCAAAGAAATTTGCTTCAACTCTTACCTGAAAGTTGATTTTCGCATGAGCGAACGCGTTTGACTGGTGGATTCTATGATCCAGCTCGTCCCGTTTGGGTCACCGAACGGACTAGATTGGAGTTGGGTCTTTCAGTTGAGCTCAACTGGATCCTATGGCCTGGTAACCATAGTAAGCATTCTTTTTGAGCTGGGAAGTAATGTGCCGCTACGTACATGGGCTTGGCTGTTGCCGATCATTAAAAAATAAATAAATAAAAATAAAAATAATAATTTTGTGTACCACATGTGGTGCAGTAATATTGTACCATCCAATAATATCGAGGCACGTAATGCATTTACAGGGGACGAACATTTAATACTGTCCGATTTTTTTTTTTTCTTAATTTTTCATCGATGAAAATACCTTTTATGATTTTTCGATACATTATATGGCTTCATGTGAGTGACCTCATGTGAATATATATGTCTTCATGTGAATATATACTGTTCATGAGATTGTATGACTTCCTGTGAATATATATGATTTTTTTGATTTTCTGTAAATATATATGACTTCCTATGAATATATATTTTCACAAAAATTCATATATGATTTTTAATAAATATATATAACTTTCTGTGAATATATATAATTTTTTGTGAGTATATATGACTTTCTGTAAAAATATACGATTTTCTATGAATATATATGACTTTCTATGAATATATATGACTTTCTGTGAATATATATATTCATAAGAAATTATATAACTTTTTAAACAGTATATATTCATAAAAAATTATATAAGATATCAAAAAATTATAAAAAATATTTTTATTATTAAAAAATTAAAAAAATAATATTAAATATCTATTTTATTTGAATGCACTACGTGCTTCTGCTCCGTATCATTGGGCCATGCAATAGTATTGCATTGCACATAAAGAATTACTCAAAAAAAAATATGGCAACAAGAGTTAGACTTCCATGGCACCTGAGATTGAGAAGGGCAAAAATAGAATATATTAACAGCAAATTATATCATGCATCAATAGAGCTGTTTACCGATTTGACTATACATCATGCCAATTGTTTCATTCTCTTAGATCAACAATCACGAAAAAGAACGTATGATGAATAGAGTCTATCGGAATGAAATGATCTAATTCACATGGTACAATGCTATAATTTCTTGTTGTCCCCAACGTGGAGGGGAACTCTAGGTGAAAGACGTTCTTCAAGTTTGCATTATTTACGGTAAAGTAAGATAACTTAATTGGTGAGCCATAGAAATACATTAGACTTTTCCAAGTCAAAATAATTTGGGTTTACAAATAGATTAGGCTGGCCTGTGACCTGACACGATTCTAATGAAATTAGACCCAACTTTATTCGTTTTTGGAGACTTGTGGGTCAAGTCATGATCGACTGTTGAATCCAATTTGGAAATCAGACAAGGTTTGAATTTTATTTTTTTAATCTTATCTGATTTAATTTGTAGAATATGTGGATCTAATTTGGGTCAACGAAAATAAACCCAACCAGATCCAAATCTGGTGTAACCCAAACTAAAAATCTGAAAAATATAAGACCCCTTCTTTCTCACCCTAATAATCTTCAGTTCTTATCTAAATCAATCCTTCTTTATTTATGTCAACAGCACGATCTCCTATCATCTACTTTCACATAATTGTACTTAAATATTTATTATTTATTTTAATGGATTCTTATTTACAATATTCTCAAGTATATGTGTGTGTTTCATATCATAGTTTGTAAACTTTGGTGCGATTGTTTCCTAGGATCAAACTAAAACAAAATTTAACAAAAATTCATATTTAAGTTGGCTTTTTAGTTTTATTTAAAAAATTTAAATAACTTTATTACTAATCGATATACTTTAATGTTAGACTTGAACTGCAGACTCAACTAAGACCTGACCAGAATTTGAATATTTCAGATTGTGTCCTGGATCCAACCCAAATGACCTATTGGGTTTAAAATTTTTTCCGTTGTCCTCGTCAACCAATAGGTTAGGTCCAGGTCTAAAATCTAGACCGGAACATTGCACCGTATTGGGATTGGAACAGGCATACCTTGATCCAACCCAACTCATTTTGCAGCCCCTTGCATTGTAGAGTCATGAATAATATGGGTATGGAGTTAATTTGTTTAACGTGCTTAGCAGGCAAAAACATACAAGTCTTTTGCACAAAAAAGTAGATTTATTTGGCTGGATTTGTAAATAGCATGAGGAAAAACTTTATATATAACATTCAGAAAATATTAAGCATGAAATTCAAAAACCTAAATGTTTTATGAATGAGTCAAGCCCCCTTTCAATTTGGTGTTGAATTGGAAAGATCGAGTCCCTCAATCATGGTTATTCATCTATTCTGTGGTTGTTATGATTCAGTGGACATGTTTTACAATACTCCAGATTGTCACATAATAAATAGATCATGGTGATGGAAGGTTACTTGTATTCTCCAATTCAACTCCAAAGTGGAGAGGATCCAAACTCTTTTATGGATGGTCCTTTCTTCATAATCTTATGCAAATTATAAACTAGTGGTATGCTGGGCGTGATCATGCTACTATTTAATGTGAAGGTGCCATTTAACCTACTAATACAAATGCGAATTGGCTGAAAGTATGATGCCGATAGTCTTGAGGAGGAGGAGCATTGACAAAGACGTCATAGTTCGATCTTCCTTGGTCAAGAAAAAAAATACAAAATAAAGCAGCAAAACGAGCTACTCAAGCAGTCAAAACAGCGAATCTGGCATGCTCCAGTTTAAGGACGATCTTGCATGTCAGCATCCAACTATATATATATATATATAAAAAAAAGGGTAATTACAAACTTTTTAGTACAAGGTAACTGTTCACGCTTGTTGCATAAATGTACAGCCTGCTAAAATAGTCGTGCCCTTCACATTTACTTCGTTTCAGACCTTTAAACAGAGAGATCACATGCACTTGTCAGGGACGGGAGCTTCTCCGCATCGCTGCCATTAGCTCCGCGGAGAAGAGAGCTCCTCACAAAAATAAATTCGCGAGGCATTACATGCTCTACATTTGAGGGCTAGCGGAAGAATTACTACAACGCTATGCTGCCATGGGATATTTATTGCTCCGCGTTTCATGGCTATATGAATTTGCTGCAGAATATTTGCTCAAGTGGTTGGCGTGAATTGATAACTATAATTAAGCTGGAAGTGCATTAACAGGAATATCTTTAAATTCATAAATACTTTTTTTGGTGCAGCCAGAATGCTGTCGTATTGAAAATTTATTTTCTTGATGTTTGTTGGTTGAAGATTTTTTTCAAAAAAACTTGTTGATTAATTTGATTTGTATGGAGGAAGGGTTTGCAACGGTCATTTGGCTGGAACGTGTCTCCTGCTAGGTCGACGTCTTGAGTTCAAAATCAAATTTGGGTATTTTAGTGCAATCTTCCTAGTTTGGTGGTCAGGTACTTGGGAAATTATAAAAGAACTGCTATTTTTTTCTAGTTTTTGAGACATGGTTAGTGACTTATCTATCTAGTTGAAATATGGGTTGTTTTCCAAGAAACTGAGGGTTCACAAAACCAAAGAACAAAGAAATTTAGTGTGGTGAACCTTGGAGAGATGATGACAAATTTTATCGTGAAAAGAAGAGGGTTTAAAAAGTGATTAGGTTGTAATACGATGCATCCTTACTCTTAAGTTTGAAACGGATGTGGTGGAATCAAAAAGAAAATGCTGAATGCGCCTTGTCCACCCAAAAAAAAAAAAAAGGGCTCTTCAGGCTTTTATAAATTATGGGGCTTGGTATACCCCCCCTTCATGAAGTACATTAGTACTTTACTACTACGACGTATAGAATCTATGTGCCCGAACACATGGCGTATCTCTTCCATAGCTTATATATGTCAAATTATCTGATTCATAGAAGTCATGCATGCATTAGAGATTAGAGGTTCATTAAGATTGAGACTTTCTGGAGGTAATATATGGTTAATGAGTAATATAACAAAACATTGGGACCTCTCCTATGACCATATTAGAAGGCATAGATGGTTAAAAATAACCAAAGTTTGCCTGCAAGTATTTTAAAAGTGCTGATCAACCGAGCCCAGTTCAGCTGAATTTTATGGAGCTTTAGTTTAGAGATCCCAGCTTTTGAATCATACCACTGATATCTGAATTTTATCTCCAAATAAATAAAGAAAAAGAAATGGAAAAAGAGTAGGTGCTTGTCGTTATGATCGATAGCAAGCGGGACACAAAACAGAACTAGGACGTCGATATGTATAACAAGTTGGGCTTCGTTTGCCACGGGATGGAGCTTTTAGCCCAACGTCCGTGGTAAAAGAGTAAAAGTTTGGAAATACCTGGGAGGATTCCTTTTCAGCGTTTGCTCTTCTTCCTTGGTGCCCATCGAGATGGCCTTTTTGTTCTCTTATAGGATCGTTAAGTTGCGGATGTGATTTTTTTTTTTTTTTGTCAAAAAGAATCAAGCAAATCCGAGCTCTCTTTCTGGATAGAGGTGTTAGCAGCTCACCAAGTGACGAATGATTTGGTGTCCATTTCCATTCATGACAAAGTTCATAATGGAAAATCTGGCATGAGATATAGCATTCATATCCTCATATCCACATCTTTCTCATTCAAATCCAAAAATTACATTGCCGCAATCATTCCTCTCAAAAAAAAAAAAAAAGGCTGTCGTCAGTTTATTATCATCCATTTCTGAAGACACTGGTTTATTTTTCCAAATTATAAGAAGAGCAACTCATCTCGAGTAAACCATAGATCTAGAGGCACGAGGGAAAACTATCTACAACCATCACGCACTGCATGCATCTTCCAATTATCTAGAGAACATGTAAACATTCTAGTAAAGCTAGCCTAGATAGAAATTTAGTGGGTGCATAAAACATTAAAAACCTATGACAATTTTGTGCAGAAAAACTATTTTATTTTTCTTTTATTTTTCGAAGTTGAGCATTTTTCTTCAGAAGTAACCCAGTTTCTAAAAGCTTCCGCGCTAGCTGCAGGCTGAGACACTCCGCATCCGTCCAGACGGAGTTGAGCTTACACACTCTTTATCGTGATAAAGATTATTGTGGGATTCGCATAGTGTATCATAAGACCCAGACCAAAGCGTCAATTGTGTATAATTTTCAACACCTACTCCCATGGTTAACCGAGTGCCATACGCGATTGGACGCAGAAAGAAGTCATCTTGCTGCAGTGGTGCACAATTATATACATGCCATCCGCCCCCACCGCTCATTGTCCTGCATCGGAGTTTGCGTCTACAATTGCTTCTCCATAAAAGAATTTTAGTAAAGGACAAAGTAAATTATTTTGTTGGATGAGGACTAGATCTGCCTCATCCAAGTGGAACGAACAACTACTGCATCAGGACACACATGCAGCGGATCAGGCTCAAAAAGACGCAGTTTGTCAGGATTGATAAAATTAAATATACCTCTTCGTAGACACGAAGAGGCAGTAGCTGAACCCTAATTCATCAGAAAGTTGGAAAATAGTACCCATTATATCAGCTAATTCAAGCTAGCCAGTAGAACTTCAAAACGAATCAGAAACCAAGCACACAGTTCAGAGATTTGTTTTCAGAAACTTTAGAATTAAGCAGCAAAGAGAGATTTTCTCGGCTCTTTAGCAGATTATCCTTCTCCCTCCTAGTCTCAGAAAACAAAAGAAAATAAGAGAATTGAAAGGAAGAGAGCAACATAAAAATCACCACGAAACAATTCACATGAAAACCTAACTCATCCCTTGATCTCCATCACCCAGGACATGGAGAACTTTTTCCCCAGTGGCAATGCTAGCCCTCCAATCTCAACCATCATACTGTTCCTCTTATTCCCACCCTCCAGCTTCTCCACATGCCCTGTAGGAGACTCCCTGAAATAAATATTAGCAATATCATTTAAAGGTTGACCATCCACCTCAATTGCCAGCCCCTTTCCAGTTCCTCCCAGTCCCAATACACACACCTTTTCAATTGTCAAGCCCTTCTTCAAACTAAATGTCCCCATCTTCACCTCAGACCACACTGTCACTCTCTTCTCACGGACGCTGGCATAGAAATCGACATATGTTGCCTCACCCTCCACAAGTTTCATCTCTGGGCGCTCATCATCATCCACGTAGACATTTCCCTTTGAATCACCTTGGGTGGCTCCAAGAGGGAAAGTAACCACAAGAGTAAATGGGGTGGTTCTTGCCTCCTTGGAGATCATTCCTCCTTGCTGCATGGGAAGTATAGTGTTCTGGTAGACATGCACATTAACCTCGTTCAGCGGTGCATCGAGCGTTATGTAACGCTCATCCTTCGACACCACGGCCTGGGTCAAGTCGAACAAACTATACCAAGTTCCAGGGGGGAACAATGCTTTAACTGATGATGCTCCCTGCTTCAGGACAGGGGACACCATGACACTGCTCCCTAGCAAGAACTGCGTGCTCAGGCCATAGCTTGCAGTGAAATTAAGGAATGAGAAAAAGACTGGCCTTGCAATTGGGGCACCACTGATGTGCGCTTCATAGTTCAATGTGTAGAGATATGGAAGCAGCTTGTACCGTAGTCCCAAGGCATTTCTAGCAGACTTGGCAACTGAGTCCCACTGGTAGAGCTCTTGCCGGGGTGAGGCAAAGTTGGCATGGTCCCTTGAGAAGGGATAAAATGCACCTAGCTCAATCCATCGATTGCAAAGTTCCTCTGTCGGTTGTGGGTAGAACCCACAGATGTCCGAGCCAACCATCGGCATACCAAAGATACCAAAATTTAACATGGTTGATATTGAATATCGGAGATCATCCCATGTGCCTTTGTTATCACCTGTCCAATGCGCAGCATATGCTCCTGATCCCACGAAGGTAGAGCGTGATAGTATGAAGGGGCGCTTCCCCTCGAGGCCCAGAAGCGCCTTGTGAGTAGCAATGGCTTGGGAGAAACCATAGATGCTATGTGCATTATACTCCAATATGCCATAATGATGTATTGCACTTGTTGCTATAGTCTTGTAGCCTAATGGGGCTTCAATCCCTGATGCATTGATCTTGTAAGGTGGGTCATCCCATCTGGTGTTTGTTATGTTCTTGCAGTCTAAGCAACAAATCCAAGGTGTCGTCGAATTAGGATCTGGGCACAAATAATCTTTTCGAATCTCACATTTTCCAGTGCAGAAGTTTGAAGCTTCATTCATATCAATCCAGAGGCCATCAACAGGCACAAGCTTGTGGAACCGTGCAATCTCATCAACCCACCAGGACACTGTTTCTGAGTACAGAAAATCAGGGAAGTAGACAGGCCCAGGCCAAACTTGTGCTAGGTAGGGCTCGCCTTCATACTTGATGAAGACATCTTTGGCCATTCCCCTCTGAAAGACACCATAAGTGGAGTTTACAGCAATTCCAGGGTCGATCAGGACTATGTACTTCATGCCTTGAGAGTGGATTCTGTCGAGGAAGGCCAGGAGCTTAGGACGAGGGTAGTTGACAGGGTCTAGTGTGAAATCCTTAGCTGCATCCATGTGATCATCATCATTCCAGATCACATCAAGAGGTATTCGGGCATTTTTGTAGCCCTCCACTACCCCTTCCACAACAGAGAGGTTGCGATAGCCCCACCTGCATTGGTGGAATCCTGCAAAGTAGAGGAAGCACCATTACAAATCATTACCAACCATGATCATTAGCTGCACTATAGTTCTTTCTATTATTTAGGAACCTCCACTAAAGTTGGACAACA
Source organism: Elaeis guineensis (assembly GCF_000442705.2). Lineage (NCBI taxonomy): Eukaryota > Viridiplantae > Streptophyta > Magnoliopsida > Arecales > Arecaceae > Elaeis > Elaeis guineensis. The sequence continues at coordinate 105,580,515 of NC_025995.2, read as the reverse complement.
TTGATATGCGGGGGAACTTAGTTAAATAGCTTAGTCTGTCCTTGGTAATCCCTCAACATCATGATCTCTTTTGACATGCTTTCTCAAGCATCAGCCAATGATGGTTTTTCTGAGCCTAAGAAGCCACTAAAGTGACTTAATGATAGTTTCTTAATGACAAAACTGATTGTTTTAATGGCCTAATGATCAAATGAAACAATTAGTATATAATGGGTAACCTGGTCCCTTAATTTTCTTTATATATAGGAGTCCAGGACAAAAGCCAAGACTAAAAGCAAGACTAATGGGAGTGGATAATGGACTGGATATATCTTATTTGCATATAAGGTAGGCCTCTTTTTCTTCTTTTGTTTTAAAGAATGGTCGCTATTTACAGTGGAGTGGCAAAGAACTTGGCTTGACGGTAACAAGTCAATGGCTATGGACCTAGGATTGAAACACTTCTATTTCCATCTTACCCATAGTAACCAGCTGCAATTAATAGGAATAAAGAAGTGGGAACTTCCAGATGGGTTATATGGAAATAGGGTTTAGCAGAAAGGTATCTCAAATTTTTCTAAGGGACACAACAAATATTATTAAAAAAGACTGCAGTCCCAAAATTAATTCCTTCATTAACATTTTACAAGAAGCATTGGTAGGAATTTAAACCCTAACTGTCACTAGCTCAAAGCCTCAAACACCGGAATAATCATCACCACTAGTTTCACATGAAACATGCCAACCCCCTAACTTATATTGGTAGTGAAGTCAATGCACACAGGAACCAAGCCACCAATGACCCATATGCTGTTAGAAATAAATTCCAACAGCTACCTTAGTGAATGCCGACAACTCATTAATAAGAATATCTCTTGTGCTTGTAAATCTGAAAAAAATAAAATAGTGAATCGATCAACCAATTATCATTACCAGCAAGCTTTTTGATATCTCATTAGATGTGTCAACTTGACAAATAAGAATCATGTAGTAACACAAATGAAAAGCTTGGTTCAATGGATGGAAGAAAAATGGGTCAAAGAAAGAAATTTACCTAGTGCCCAATAGGGCATGGGAGCAGGGCGACCAATCAATGAAGTGTATTGCTCCACAACTGCCAGAGGCGTCGGTCCCGGGAAGAAGTAGAAATCAAATACTCCTCCAATGACCTTGTATGTGAGAGAGCTGCCCCGGTAGAAAACATCCATTCCATTGCTGTTGAGCAACAACACAGCATGAGCAGAGGCCTCTCCTTCAACATTCCTTAAGTCCATATAGACAGGGTGAGATCCATAGAGGTCAGTATTAAGATTAATGGCCGATATATCGGTCGTGTAGAGGGTGTAGGGATCATTCGGCTGCAGCCGGATCCCACCAGGCTGGGTGTTTTCACCAAGACCATAGAGTGCAGCACTCTCTGGCAATTGAGTGGAAATCTCCAGGTATTGGTCCTTGAAGACAATGGCCCCATAGCTTGAATTAAAGAGGGTTTGCCCATTGGATTTTCTCCTCACAGCAAACCCAAATGGGTCAGCTATGTAACTGAAGATTAATTCATCACCAGCGTATTCTGAAGTTGTGAAGGGACTGCTTGAAGATTTTCCATAGGAACTCCCTGAAGCTGGGGGTTGCTCCCTCGGGAGCAAGTTGTACGGGACTTCCCATCTTTCCTTTTCTGCATCAGTTATATGAACTCTCAAGCGATCTTGCGTTTCATGCCTATAGGTTATTGACAAAGGACCAAAGGAGCTTCATTAGTATGATTCGTTCCATTATTTTAGAACAGAAACACATAATATACCCCGGAACTCATAACAACCCCTCAACCCCAGGTCCCCAACAAAGACACACTTCAACGATAAAAATATATGCGTGCATTCTTTATTATTTTTTCTTTTTTCTAGGAAACCAGAGGAAAAAATTAGACTTTTATTAGTGATTTAGTGACATATCTGAAATTTTTGAAAACCCCTGGGCTTTTCTTAATAGCACAAAATATTATTTATCATGGGCATTTTCCAATCCAGAGGGGGGAAAACAGTAATAAAAATTTTAGGTCATCAGTAAGCCCATAAAAACATAATAGCTCTGACCTGTAGATGTATCCGGAATCTACGTATTAGGGGGAAAACAACATTGCTTTTGCACTTGAATAGAAGCTACAGCAATCTATTTCTTAGAAAGAAACCAAATACCAATCTAACACGAATTTCATACAAAAAAAAAAAAATCCATTGTCTTCTGAAGAAATAGCCAAGAAAAAAGGTATTTTAAGAAAGAATGTAACATGCCTTCCTAATATGAACTTCCCAGAATCAATAGCTCGGGAAAAGAACCATAGCCATTGAAATATCTGTTAGTAAAGAAGTCTGGAGTTTATTAAAAGGCTCCATAGGAAACAAAGGGTTTTATAGTAGACAATTGATAATGTGGAGAAACTTCATTACCAGCAGCATTCTTATATAGCGAGCAACTTCCAGACAGATAATATAATATATTAAACTGTTTATCAGAATCATAAACAGCTAACAGGAAATGGGAGCACCACTAAGCTTCAATACAAAATTCCCTTTGGGAAAACCAGCAGAAGAATAAAAAGTTTTGGAGGTAAAACGTATATTATACTTTAAACTTACTTGGATACCATATCTGAAGAACAATAAAGAACCAAACTAAAATACAATCTTTTTTATTTATTTTTTTCCAGATATAGAGTTCATTTTCCTTTCCATTATTTCTTCTTCTGCTTACTTGACAAAAAGCCTTAGATGGGGAATATCAGGGCCATAAGTTGCGCTGCTCTGCTTCACTTGGAGATATCCTATCAGCCCTCCTCCACTGGAGCTCTCTTGTAGGGAGACCAAACGGTAGCCATACCCAACCTGCTGAGGAAGGGCTCTAGCACAAAGCTGAAGGGAAAGGAAGGTGAAATAGCATAGCCAGAGGTGATGGAGAGCAGTGAAGGAAGAGAGCATCGTCCCCTTTCTTCCCAAGTACAGAGAGAGATAGGGGGGATGGGCGAGAGTACTAGAGGGTTTTGGGCACTGCCACAAGTGTTGGGTGGCGTGGGAGTGAGCAGTGGCGAGTGTGGTAGATATAGAGCCCCTAACGGGTATGCCGCTCTCCGAGACATCTACTTCACCTCATCCCACGCATGTGAAGCGTTTGCATGTGATGGTGTCCCAAAGGGCCCTACCCGAAGAGGACCCCTGCCCTATCTTGGAGGATCGAGGGTTCATCACACCCAAAGCAGCAACACGAGGCTAGCAAACAAAACGATTTCTGACGGGTCGCTGGGGTACATTAAGTCAAGAATTTTGGACTGATATAAGAAGGAAAGGAACGTTATATATATTCCTGCCTTGAATTATGGCTTTATTGCCTCAGTTCGCCTTCATTAATGAAATGAATGAAATGCCTTCAATCAAGGCTCGTTTTAGGTTCTTATGTTGCCTGCCATTAAGTCATGGACACAAGCGGCTCTTGTGGTTAGGATGGTAAGGTGATTCCAGATGCATGAGACTTGATAGGTTTTGGTTGGTTTTGGTTCTTCGTGACCCATTTCCAAGTCCAAAAGCCAATAAATCTGTTTGGACGTTCCACGTCCTTGGGAGAAATCTGTGGAAGTCGACTGTTGAAAGGAGATGGGATGGCCGGAGAAGCAGTTAATCCCTAATACTTAGGGATAAGGTGAATTATTTCTCAAAAGTAATTAGTTATCTCTAAAATATAGGGATTGGTTACTCCAAATATCAACCCAGTATCTTTCGAGAACTCCCGCTTCATTTTGTTTTATACAAGGATACCCCAACTGTATTCCCATATTTAGCATTTTTTGCTTATGGGAAGGATGTGAAAGACGTATAAAACTTCGTTTCATAGTCAGGTCCTGACATTTTTTAGATTTAGAATCAAATAAAAAAAATAAAATATTTTTTATAAAAAATTAATATATTTTAAATATTAATTATCATTAAAAAATTAATCTATATACAATAATTTTTTATAGATATATTCGTTAAGCAGCATATAAAATTCATCATTAACTTATTTAATTATTTTTTTATAATAATATTATAAAAAATTATTTTTGCATCCTATTGAAATATCAATACAGGACCTGGAATCTGGAGAGGTCGCTCAATTTGATTTGCTCCAAGACTGGCCCTCTTCATAGCAAGGAAGAAAGATGGAAAGAAAGTTGTTTTGCCAGTATATCTACACAACCGTATTTTTGGGACCCCAAAATAATATTTTTTTTCAGATAATTCTGATTTCTTCTTATTATTTAAAAAAAATAGTAATATTTTAGATTTATTAGAATGACAAGCAAGATTCTGATTTGTTTCTTAATATATCGTGAATGATAGAATTGAAAATAATAATCGTGACTAATTATGATTTAAAGACATGAGCTTGTCATCTACTTTCCTCTCATGTCCGTCACCATCGATGATGCAGAGAAATTTAAAACGCGGGGATGATGCATGAGAAAAGGGGACAGCATCCTGATTAAAGGCCTTCGGGGAATTTGGCAGTGTTATAACAGGCCAATGTTTCTATTATATCGATGTTTTGCTCTTCTTGCAAGACAAACTTTACGTGACACAAGAAATCAATTTGGGCCATATATGGTCCTAACCTATTAGATAAGATATTGGATTGTAAGTGGTCCATGATCCAAGTGGTCCTGACCATATTATTCTGCGGTTTTCTACCAGCCGGTGGAAGGAACACTTCGTTATGGACGCACGTCCAAAGAAGAAGAAGAAAGAAGCCACAGCCTCTCTTGGGAGGAACGGCGTTATTGTCCATTGCTCGTGTGAACACGAGACCATCCTTCGGACACGCGTGCGATCTCCCGCTCCGGTCCCTCAGCCTGTGCTGTATCTTTATCAATCCCTGCCACGTGAGCCGTGCAACACGTGTCCCCACCTCAAGACGGTGCTCGTTTTTAATCATGATCGTCCCTGAGAAGACGTGACTCGAGGTGTACTTTTCTAATTTTAAATTATTTTTTATAGTATCTGGATGATTTAGATTAGGATTAGTTTAGAAAGTTTAGCTTATAATATAAAGATAATTAGTAAGAGATTATGATATGATTAAGGACGGATAACGAGGGGTTTGTCGACATTGTTCAGTGTGCTAGCGTGGGTATGTTGTGCCGATATGTACTGATTAAAATTTAAAAGGGATTCATTTAGTGGACAAACAAGAAGGGCCACGGGGAAGAGAAAAGGACCCTTCACTTTGTAGTGGATGGGTCCGAGCTAAAAGCTGAAAGTTACCGGAGGATCGTAAATTTTTGAGCAAACCATAATGGCGGAATTGAAAAGGAGAATTTAGATGTGATGGTCCTGCTAATAGACCACTTTTGATAGAACTTGGATGGTACCTTTCATGCAAGAGAACGATCCAGCTTTCTTCATACGAGTTCATCGTTGGATCATCTATATAGAAATTGAAGTGCTTTGAGGCTTATATACCAGATGACTGGATGATGAATTCATGCGAAGAAAGATGGATCCTTCTTTGACCTGAAACATACAACCCGAGTCTCTTTGGATGAGGGCACAAATTGCAAAGAGAATCCTCTGGACCTTGAAAGCACCCCGCTGATTGTTCACCGCGTGTGCATAGTATATGCCATTCCTAGGTCCCGTGAGCAAGTAGCGTGGGTAGGCACCGACGAAATTATAGTAGTCAACTATAGTTTGCGTGACAGCAACCTGGAGCCGAGATTGCGCTAAATTTTCTTGAAAAATTTAACATTGAACATGTCAAATAATGGCCCATTTGTTTGGCAACTAATTGAACATGGGTGCGGGTTTTTTTTTTTTTTTAAATTTTTTTAAGGAATAAATTGCCATGTCAACCCACTATCCAATTGCATCACTTTTTTTTCTTGTAACCCCCTCTCTACTCAACCTTTGCTGGTATGTTGGATGCCTTCACCCTACAGTATTCTGAAGGTTAACTTCGATAGCTCGTTTGGACATAATAGTGCCGGCGTTGGTTGCATTATTTGAAATTATGACGGAAACGTGCTTATGGCACGGACAAGAAGATTTGCAACCAGTTCAGCCTTTAAGATTGAGATTTGTGGTGCATGAGAGAGGATGAAGGCAGCTATTCTTCATTTGGGATATAGACGGCTTATTTTTGAAGGTGACTCCATCACAATGGTGCCATGGATTTCAGTAGATTTTAAGTTTCATCCTCTATTCCATTTTTGCACGGCATTTCCCACTTGTCCTCTTTACTGGAGTATTTTGTCATAAGATATATATTTTTAGAGGATAATGCTATGGTGGATTAGTTGTCTTCTCGATGAGAGAATCTTCAATTCCATTCATCATCTGGTTTTCTATCTCCTCTATCTCAAATTATTTGTTTGGATACATTTGGTGTTCTACACCCTAAAGGGTCATAATCTTATGTATTTCCTTTCTATTGCTTTGTTTCTTCTCATTAACTGTTTCCTTGTGTTGGTTTTCCAACTTACCAAAAGGAAAAAAGAAAAAAAAAAAAGAAAAGAATTTACCCTTACAATAACATTCAGCTGAACTATGACTGATAGCTGGTCCATAAATAAATTATAAACAGTCCTATCAAAAAAAAAAAAAATTATAAACAGATAGTTTGATATCTAGCAACACCTTTCGTTTCTTCTTTTGTATGAAATAATATTTACTTGCACTTGTAGTTACTTGATAATTTGAACGACGATCAAGTTGCTCAACCCATAAACTAAATAGAATGTTTTAGCAGCTAGCTAGCTGCAAATGGGTTGGATTAGATTGGATAGCAAAAGGATGAGCAATATTGGTCATTTGTTTGACAGCTATTTTACAATTAATCTTTCTTGTTAAATTTTTACTTTTGATTTTGATAGCTGTTTATAATGTTTATATTTGTCCTTGAATGTACTTATATGTAACTGTATGCTTTGAATAGTGTACATAAATAATACGTGTAAAACATGTATAAATACATGCAAAACACCAGAATAACTATACACTGGACTAAATATTAGATGCTTTGTGTACCAACTAAACATAAAATGGAATTGTCAAAATTCTCCTTTAGCAAATTTGCTTCTCTTTATATTTATATGGGGATAATATTTTGGATTTGTTGGGTATAAAGTACCTCCGGCCGAAGTTTATAAAAGACCGATCCCTCCAGGGCTCTTCCGACTTCCGATCTTATGTGTGGCATCTCTCCGAACCCCCTCAACCGTCCGGACTTCTTCGACAATGAACTTCTACATTCATCCACTGGGCCACCCCAAAGGCCCTCAGGGCCCCACTATTAGCCGACCTTCTACAGCAACCGACTACCCCCGAACTTCTTTCGGACTTCATCAGCATCCGAGCTTCCCCGACAACGAGATTTCTACAGTAACCAGACTCTACCCAAGTTTCTACGGCGATCGATCGCCTCCCGGATCCTAATCGAGCTCCCGCGAGAGCCGAACTTCTACTACGAACGGTCTACTCCGAATTCCTACAGCAGGCTGTTTACCCCAGATATCTACTGTAAGCAAATTTCTTCCGAACTTCTGTTACAGGTAGACTCCAGTCGAGTTACTCCGTAGCGAGTGGGCTCTGCACGAACTTCTACAGTGGGACACTACTCCGAGCTTCCACAACAACTGATCCTCGCCCGAGCTCCTACAATAAACGGCCCCCTTTCGACCTCTCATGAGAATCGAAGCCCGTCCAAACTTCTCCAGCGGATGGATTCCAAACGAGCTTCTATGACGGACGAGCTCCAGCAACTGGGTCCCTGCGATAGCCGATCGCCTCCGATGTCTGCCGAGCCTCCCCAACGCTATCCGAAGTCCATCGCCAGCCGACCTCCTACCAGGCTCCCCATAAAATCGGACTTCCCCGGCAGACGATCTTCGGATGAGCTTCCACATCAGATAAATCCCAAACAGACTTTCCTAGCGATCGGATTTCTCCGGACTTCGTCAACAAAAAAATCTCCATCCGAGCTCCTACAGCAGGTGACTCCCGCCTGAAAGGTCAGCACCCGAAGCGTCCGACAACAGTAGATTCGTCAGCAACCTCAAAACATCCGAGCCTCTCCTAGAACGACGATGTAAAGAGCCATTCTGCTCCATCAGGCATCCCAGCCGAGCTTCAGCCGACGGATCCAAACTCTCCGACAAGCTACGACAAGAGCCGCCATCCTGCTCCACTCTCTGCAACAGATTCCATGCAGCTCCACCACTCTTTGACAAGCCACGACAAGAGCCACCATCCTGCTCCACTCTCTGCAACGGATTCCATGCAGCTCCACCACTCTCTGGCAAGTCCCGACAACGAACACCACTCCACTCTCCGCAACAAGCTCCACGTGGCCCTGAACGACCCCTGACGCCACTACTCTCCGTAACAAACTCCACGCGGCTCTGAGCGATCCACTACCAAATGGTTACAAACGTCGCTGTCAGTCAGTTACGCCATCCGTCTATGAATAAGGACCCCCAGATACGTTCTTCTCTAAGCTGGTAACTCTATCTCGAAACTCTGCCAAAATTTCCGCTCGAGCACTCCATTTCTGTTGAAGCAGAGTACTGACTTGAGCGTCGGAGGATCTTGCCAAAGCACCCCCAACTCCGGTTTAGACTTTCTTTGCAGGTCTCGACGGCGGCCGCGATCATCCCAGTTCCAGCTTCTCCGACTTCGATGGAATTCTGCACCAACAGGATTCATTCATCTCAAGTTAGTTCAATTTTATGACTCATTCTCTTGACCCATTAGATTGCTTGGATCGAATTATGTCAAAAATAGGCCAAACGTAGATTACAAGAACTACATATAAATTGCCAGCTAATTATATTTAAATATATCATGTAAGAATATAACAGTCAAGATGTGCTTTCTATGATATATTACAGATGGCACATATATTTCATATTGTCTAAGCACATAATTGAAAAATTTTAAGTATGTAATATTGTTTACATTGTTATCGCTCATGGAATTGGGGAAACTAAATAATAAGGGCAAGTGTTGGTATCATATTTTGTATGGAAACAATCCGTTGTGCATCAAAATTTCTCTAAACCGACCTCGACCCCTCCTCCCCTTTCCTTTTTTTTTTCATTTTCATTTTTATTTTTTTTGATCTGCGAGCAATCTGGTGAACGGCCACGAGAACTTACATTTGAAAATGAAACAAGGTATTCGCCGCACACTCCAAATTGAGGTTACATATAAGTTCCGCTCATGACATATGTCACTTAGGAACTTAAAATATAACTAGCTGGTTATGTTAGTAAACTCTTTTATTTATTTATTTATTTTTCTCTCTCTCTCTTTCTCTTTTTTTTTTTTTTTTGGTTATATCATGCCACAGTCCTTATTTCAAAATGTAACGAGGAAACAAAAGAAAAACCTATATTAACCATTAACTAGACTAAATTATTTGCCGATGGATTTTCTTCTTTGTAATAATGAGTAACTAGAAAGACATCTAAGGAATTTTAGGAGTATTTAATATCCAAGAGCAGTGGATGAAGAAACTCTGCTACAATCAATCCTGAGACATAATTATAAATATTAAAAATCTATTTAATAACCCCTACTAAATCTCCCTCCAGCCATACTGCCTTGAATTTGAAATAGTGAAGTACCATGACTATAGCACTTCATGCCTCTTGTAGCTTTATTACCGTGCTCCAGCATATTACCTTCATGATTCCTCATAATATAGCCCACCTCAGCAGTACCTTTATTTAAAGAAACATCAAAGTTTATTTTAATCCGGCCACAAGAAGGGGGTACCCAAGAGACCAATATTGGATAAGAGTTAATCAAGCTCACAAAGCTGTCGATGTCCCAGTTCTGTTGATCGATGGCTTCAGTTAACTTTGACATATGAATAAAGTATTTCTCTGCAAGTTGATGCATAAAATTAAAGTTGTTAACGGGATTACTCTCTTTGTTTTGGAAAGTAGCTTAGTTCTACTGATCTAGATTGCCCAAGCGGTATACGCTACTAGTGTTCTGTTGAAATCATTAGGGGAACTAATTGAGCATATTTGTATGAGTAGCTGAATGAAGGTGATAGAAAAATTATTTGTTTGAGCCACATGATAGCAATGGAAGGGACAATATTGTGGGTTCTCTATTGATGATTGGCACTAGTCACAAAAAGCATTTTGACCAACAACAAAGTCCCGTTGAACGAAGGAATGCCTTGCAAAGGACACAACCCCAGCCCAATTTCCACATGAATATATATTTTAACTCTAGGGACCACTTTGAATTCCATACCCATGTAAGACTCTTCCTCTCATTCTCTTGTTGGTCTTGCTGAACGACTCTGATCACATCTTTAATCTTCAGTTTAGATGATCCTTAAGCATTCTAAACCACCCTGTTTTCACATTGACTTTTAGAAAAAGGAAATTCCTTAACAGTTTGAGCAATATCGAGTAGAAAGATTTAATCCAAAATTTCGGAATCCCACGTTCCATCCAATTTAATCACCTTTGGAATTTAATTTCCAGTGATCCTAGCATATATTAATTGATGGGCATAGGCCCTTTTGTTCAGTGGGACATTAGTGAGCTACGGGTCATATAAAAAACTAATGCTACAACCATTATCCACTTATCATGAGAAAGTGCTTTATCCACTTTACTGTAGCACATATATTGCTCCATAAAGGTGAAGCTCCTCTTTTTATATGATAATTTTTCCAGCCAAGAAAGTTGTATTTAGATATTTTGATATTAATACCAAAAGATTTGGATTCAAGTCCCATCTTCATCATGATTCATGACCTCGATAAATTTGCAATAGCCATCCTCAGCAATTTTATGATGGAGCTGGTCACCTTCCTATCATCGGACTGGGCAGGCACAAGCCCAATATCTTATGCTGGCACAATACTGGAAGCACCAGCCTCTCCTATCCCTGGACCGAAACAAACTGAGAATTATCGGATATAACTGCAGCAACTAAGCATCTCTGTTCATTCTATCTTTTAGACACCCCGAGTTAGTGGCACTGTGTCCATGAAATGCCAAAAGACTGCTCTCTTCTCACATCCACGAATCTTCTCCCTATGATGGGCCGGAAGTCCAGATCGCTGAGGAATGGGCTTGTAACTAGGCCTTTTTTTGATAAGGTATTAAAAGGGAGATGTTCCAGTGCGGGTAAAAAGAAAAAAGTGAGATGCTCAAGCGAAACAAAACAAACACAATCATGACCTAAGAACGAAGGCTTTAATTTCGTTCCTAGGTTCTCAGCTACCAAAGTATTTCTTTCGTAATCTCAGCTTCCAGCTTCTCCACATGCACTGAAGCAGCCCCATGGAATAAGCACTAGCTAGAAGTATTATTTATTGTTTTAACAGTCTCATTGAAATAAGCACAAGATGTATGATCTTCTCCACCTCATATGTTACTGTATTTTCGCTAGCACCTACATACAAGTCAACAAATTGTTCTTCCACTCGACAAGGTTTATCTCCCGGCAATCCTCGTCATCTATATATATCTAAAAATGCACGTAAAGCAAGCGCCAAGGAAGAAAGAACCGAGTCCGAGATTGTATATATGCGGTCTTCTCAAATTATGAATGAAAGAATTTAAGTATTCGAATTCCAGAGGATAAGGAAAAAATTCCGATAATTGAAGAGATTCCATCACCTCGACTTAAGATATTATTGACAAATGCTTTACACATTTGCTAAGAGTATTTTATTGTATCCTAAATCTTATCATGATTTGCATCATGTTTTTTTCTTTTTTCCAAAAAGTAAAACCATCTCGCTTTCAAAATTATTATCAAAGACCTTTCGAATGAGTTAAATCCATGACAAGCGATAGAACTAAAATTGGATGTAATTTGGTTTTAGCTCGGGTATCACCGGGATTGCCTTACACTAGAGTCACCAGTCAATATATCAAAAAATAGTTAAATCTATGTATTTAGATCTGGAATTCTGGTATATAAACTACAGAAAATTTTATTCATATGCAAATAATAGGAATTAGGAATTAAAGACGATTAATATGTGGATTTTATTCATGTGCAAATAAAGATGGAAAAGGAAAGGCCGAAACCAAAAGGAATAGTAAAAGCACCACTAATAGAAGCAGTAATTAGGATTTTCTCATAAGACAAGATGCCAAACAATATTTATCCTGGTAATATACGAATCTAACTGAAACATCTAGTATTTTATTTAGATGAGAATGAGTCATAAAATTATCCAAGGAGAAGGCAAGGCAGAAACAAGATTTTCCCTGCTGACAGCATTGGGCTTGACACGGTTTCGCACGAAAACGGCAAAGATGAGAGGTCACATCTGAACCATGGCTTGCAATCGTTGGCATCTTTGACAAAGTAGTCTAGCCAACGAGGTCCTGCGCCCAAACTGGGACATTGTGTTAGCTAGTGAGTCTCTATCGAATTAAGTGCGGCTTCTTAAGCCGACGTGAGAAAATTCCTCCATATGGCTTGCTTTTGTGCCACGGAGCTGGCTGGCACTCTCTCCCTTATGAGGATTGGAGACAAGACTTCTAATGGATAAACCAAGCTCATTGCACTAACAATGGCCTCGAATGGACTTGAAAACTTCTCCACTAAGTGACCTTATAAGCCTCGATTTTTAATGTAGCCCGTTGAAACTGTGATCCGGGCGCAGTAAATGAGCTTGCTTAAGACTTTTTCATTGGCCTGAGGAGCTATCTGGACCAGGTCTTTGCTGATGGAAGAAGTCTGGCACAAAAAGTCGAAAATGATGGGCCTAGTTGCCAACAGGCATGCCAAGCTCTCGATGACTTTTTCTCAGTCTTAACGAATAGCTTCCTTGCCTTCGATCTCAGTATTAAGTTGAAGGTACCAATATCGCTAAGGATGTCATCTTTTTTTCTTTTTCTTTTTTTTTTTAATAAAAAATTTTGTTAAGGATGTTAATCTAGAATATTCTGGGGGCATAGTTTCCTTTTGACTCATGCCAGTTCACTGGCAAGGCCAAGTAGACTACATGACTAAATTAGCATCTGCCAGATGGAGCTATTAAGTTTGTTGTCGACCATTTATCTATAAGTTTAAATTGTTAGTATCACTGTATCAGAGATTTGTTGGAGGTTTTCAATCCTAGCGGTTTAATCATTTATTTAATTGTCTCTGATTCTTTTTGTAAGTTTCTCGAGTCAATCTGTTGCTTAACAATCTGGCTCCTTGGGCCCATGATTGTTCTGGGATGTTGCCTATATGGTATGCCAGCAGCTATACTGTGATAGCCCAGCCAGCCCAAACAAATCAAAAAAAAAAAAAAAAAAAATGATGAAGACTCCCGTAGGGAGTCTTCTTCTCCCGACCGGCTCCAAATCGGAGTCAGAAACCTCACCGGAGAGGAGTCAAACTCCTCTCCTTTGGTTCTATTTAAAGGGGAGACCCTTCTCCCTTCTTCCTACCAAAGAATCCCGGGGCAAAACAGCGGCAATCGCCGGAAATTTCTTCACGGAGACCCGTCCTTGTGCCATCCAATTTTCTCGCCGGAAAAGCCTCGCCGGCGTCGGAGGTAAGCTTCCTCCCCTTCCTCTCTCCTCCCCCTTCCTTCCCGTGCCGATGTGCACGCTCGTCGGCGACCGAAGTCGCCGGATTTTGTTGCGGAAGAATCTTCTTTTTTGCCGTTTTTCCGTCGTCGGTGGTCACCGTCGACCACCGGTTTGTCCTCCTCTTGCCGCGGATCGTCTCTCCTCTTGCCGACGGCCGCCCCACTCCGGCTACGCCGCCGGCCGGCCACCCAACGAGGGGACCTCAAGGTCCCCTGTTTCAGCCCAAAACAAGTCCACGGGAAGAAGAAAAGAAAAAGAAGAAGAAGAAGAAGGAAAAGAAAAAGAAAAAAAAGAAAGGAAGAAGAAGGAAAAGAAAAGAAAAAGAAGAAAAAAAAAAGAAAAAAGAAAAGAAAAAAATAAAATAATAATAATATAATAATAATAAATAGGATTTTCTCTCCTCTCTCTTCCATGAAGAAAAAGAAAAAAAAAAGAGAGAAAGAAAGAAAAGAAGAAAGAGAAAAATAAAATTAATTAATAAATAATGAGATAAATAATAAAATATGAGAAAGAGAGTTTCTCTCTCTCTCTTCAGCCTGAACTAGTATTTTCTCTCTCTAAAATTGGACTTTCTCTCTCTACTTTCTCTCTCTAAAATCTTCTCTCTAGATTATTTCTCTCTCCTAAGATTTTTAATTTTGAGAAGAATGATGATGAATTTAAATGATTCTCGTAATAAATTTTTGATCTGTGATCGTCGGACGATACACCGACATCCACTTTGATCAGATCAGATATTTTTAGATTTTATTTCTCATGATTTTATTGAATTATCCACATGATAATTTTAGCATGATTTGATCTGATCGATCAGAATTTGTTGAATCATATTGTCTGAAGAATTCAAGATGAGTTTTCTCTCTCTAAAATTTTCTCTCTCTAGAATTTTCTCTCTCTAAAATATTCTCTCTCTTGATTGATTCGCTCTCTAAAAAAAAAAGGTTAGTGAATGAAGAAATTTCTTTTAATAAGTCTGATCTGATTTTAATGAAGAACCCTGATCTATGATTATTAGACAGCGTACTGGTACCCACCTTAATCAGACTATGAATCTTTAGATTTGATTATCCATGATTTCGATCTAGTCATGATTTGATTTGATCATGTTGGTTTCACCAATTGAGATATTGGACCAATCGTAATGTTGGATTGTGTCACCTGATCAATTTGAATTGTACCTCATGAATTCTCTCTCCTCTGATTTTCTCTCTCCACTTGATTTTATGAAATCGATGAAGAAATCTCGATCCTATCACTTCGAATCCGATTTGATCTGATAGTCAAACTTTGGATCGTTTAGGTCCTAATTAGATTTTGATTAGATGAAATTAGATGATCGGACCCAATCTAAACCGTTGAAATATGGTATTCGTATTCTTTCTAATTATTGAAATTGATTCTGTATAGGATTGTGGATGTTTGATCATGGGATATCGCGATATGATCTACGAACAGAATTTTTGGAAGAAAATTTATAGAATTTTATGGATTTATTGGAATGCATTCGAGGTAAGTAATGTTTCACTTTTTCTAGATTTATCGGTAAATTATAATGTATTCTTCTGACATGATTTGTGAAACGATGCATGAATTGGATGAATGATATTTTGTTATGAAAATATCTTATTTGAAATGTTATGATGAAGCATGATTGAATATATTGATTTCATGATGCATTATATTGATTGATTTCGATACTACATGATTATATGTTTTATTATCAAAATTAGAATATGAAACATGATTTATGAAGAATTATGATATAAGAAACAATAAGAATTGACAACCTGACTATGTAAAGGACCCTGCCAATGAGGGCATGTACGTTGGCAATTGATTGTCCTGAGGGTTTATGTCGCCAGCAAGATCAGCGACATGTTGCCAGAGAGACCAGCGACAAACCGCCAGCGAGACCAGTGGTTCCAAAGGACATGGCTGCCAGATGATTCGCAGCCTACCGCAAACAGATACGCGGTATTATGACCCTGCCACAGGGAAAATGTGGTCATAGCTCATGGTTGACGAAAAGAAATTGAAGAACAAAAAAAAAATTTAAAATTTGGAAAGAAACTTGAATTTTCGAAAAAGAAATAAATTTGGCATGAATTATGTTGCATAATTGAAATTGATTTCGAATTGATGAACTCTATATGCTTATTTTTTATAAATGATGATTTACTTAAATGCCTGATGAAATCTGTTGAAAAGTGATCATTGCTTACTGGGCTGTCTAGCTCATTTCCTCCTATTTTACTGTTTTTACAGATGTTGAAGAATTAAGATGATACAAGATATAAATGGAAGAGTGATCGAAGCAGAATCTTTATACTTTTATTTTAGGTTGAAAGGCTTATTGAATTTGATGCAAAGCCTTTGAATCGTTGTTGAATTTATTGAGATATTAAAGAAAAAGTTTAGGTCATTATATTTTAGATTTAAATTGTTGACTAATTATTCTGCTGTTGTTTTAGGATAGTATGATAAGATGCCTTGCATGCTTATGGGAAGAGTTTTCTATGAGTATGCAGCGGTTGCCATGACCCTCGATTCAAAATCTCGGATCGGGGGCGTGACAATTATATGGTATCAGAGCATAAGTGGATGAATTATGAAACATAGAATCAGATATAGAATGGGTGTTAGTGGATAGACACCAGAGACATTATAGTGTAGATCTTTGATGATTGTAGTGGGAGAAATATTTAAAAATTTTGGTTAAACATTGAGATTATGTATAAAAAGATCGCAATAGATTATGACATATGGAGTTTGAAATATGATGGATAATCTGTAGATCATGATATGATTAGTTAGATCTTGATCGAAAGTAATCACAAAAGGATTGACATAAAATTTTATTGTGCATTATGGTTATTCAAGTGAATCGTAAGTTCAAATTCGATGTGAGAATAATACTATGATATTACTTCTAGTTGAGAAGTTGACTATTATTGGTAAGATAAAGATTTGATAATAAAATGTTGTTCCAGAATGGGCTAAGAAATTTTTTTTTTATGATGCTTGATTGGAATATTTATCGAAATTAAACTTGGTATGTGGATCATATATATAAAGTGGCATATTAGGATGAATGTATATTTGGAGATATTGCAAAGAAGCCTATTTCTTATTGATGAAATCGATTATGAGGTTGTAGAATATTCATCGTACCGGAATCTTTAATCATCATCCTTAGATCTAGATAATAGATCTTATTATGTCTCTTAGAGACTACATGATGTGTATGAAATTTCAATTTAAAGATTTCGTATCTAAGTTGATCAAGAGATTTTCTAATATTATTGTTGAGGTTGTTAATGAAAAATTGATATCTTCAGATTAAGATAAAAGATCTGATTTATATTTATTTCAGATTAAGGGATCCATGTGAATTTACAATTTAGAAAATTGGGATTTAAGAATTGATATGGAGTTCCTTTGCTTTTGTTAATGAGGTCCCTAATTGAATCTACTATTAAATAGAGATTTGATTTTTTTGAAGCTTGTATGATTGTTATGAAAGGATATTTAATAGATATTGAAGATCCTGATGATAGAAATTTTAGAAAAAAAAAATAATAATTTGAAATCTATATATATTCTGATTATGTCCAAATTTGGTGGAGCATCGAAGAATTTTTTCGTTGATTTGACTTATAAAGATTTTTGGTTTGAAAATTATCGAATTGAATTGATATGAGAATTGAGATTTGATTCATATTGATTATAGTAAATCTATATGATGGTTTAAATATGATATTGGACTCAAGGGTTAATCAAGATTATTGTACACCAGTAAAGGTATGAATGAGAATCGAAAGTTAATCTTTGATTTTAATTGAAATTTGAAATTTTTGGATAAAGAAATAATTTGATTAAATTTTTTTTTTGGTGAACCTAAGAAATTTTGATTGTTAGATCAGAGTGCGCAGCGGAAGCATGGTAATCTGAACTACTTTGAGTAAGTCAGGAATGTTGACCCTTTGAGTTAAAGAATTATGATAGATGATATGGTTTGATACAAAAAATTTATTGATATTAGAAAGAATAATATTTTAAAATTTTGAATTTTTTTTGGATATCCCTAATATGATTTTCAAAAGTAGAGCTTCCACCTACTATGCTACAAAAATAATTAGCATCCTAATTTTAGGATGAGTGGACTTTTGATTTTTGATTTTAGATTTAGAATATTTAGAGATAAATTTTTTCTATCCTAGAATTAAATTTTATAATTCTTTATTCATTAGAAAGAATTGGAGATTGTTTATCGAATAATGATTTCGATCTTAGAATATTATGCTCAAATATTTATCTTCAGGGTATAATGAAATTTGAAGTTAGAACTCTTTTGATCATTATTATTTCTCGGACTAAATGAAAAAGATTGAGGTTATCTATTGATATTGATGATTGTTCTATAAAAGATGAATTGGAGTTATTTATAATTTGATAATGAATCGATTAATTAAGAGTTGTTAATGTTTAGATAAAGAAAATTGATATACTTACTTAGAATAGAGATATTGATTTTGATTATAAGAAAAATATAGTTTTGATTTAGATCAATTTTTGAGTTATTGATTTTTATTATAGAATGACTTAATGATAAAATTTACTTCAAGAATTAGAATATTTAAGAGTTTGAGGGTTTGAGTAAAAAAATTTCGATGACTAGAAATAGTGATATTGATTCAATCAACAATGGTGATATTGATCTTTATGAAATGACTTAATGATGAAGTTGCATCAAGAAATAAAATATCAAAAGTTCGAGAATGAGATTGAAATGATAAATCTTCAACCTTTGAAAGTACGAATAAGAGAAAATATTTTAAAATTTTGATTGATTGAGATGTCATCATATGATTCATAGAAGTATATTTTCCTATCTTATGATGGGTTAAAATTAAGGGTGGTTAATATTTTGAAATAAATAAATAAATGAATGAATGATGATGAATGAAGCTCTTATGCAAGAATAGAGACATTGACCTTTTTCTATTCACAAGAGATAGATTTGATTTTAATTTGAGTCATGAGATATTGAATATTAATTTTTACAAGAAATAAGATCATAATTTCGAAATCTTGAAACATTGAAAATCTTTGAGACGTGGATCTTGATAAATAAGAAAATGAAGGTTCCATTTCAGATAGATATTTGATGTACCAACTTTTTCTTATGAAATGATTTAAGAATGAATTTATATCAAGAATTAGAATATTTGTGGATGAGATTCAAGTAAGAAACTATGAAGACTCAAGCAAGAAAAATTTCGAGGACGAAATTTCTTTTAGAGGAGAAGAATGTGATAGCCCAGCCAGCCCAAACAAATCAAAAAAAAAAATGATGAAGACTCCCGCAGGGAGTCTTCTTCTCCCGACTGGCTCCTAATCGGAGTCGGAAACCTCACCGGAGAGGAGTCAAACTCCTCTCCTTTGGTTCTATTTAAAGGGGAGACCCTTCTTCCTACCAAAGAATCCCAGGGCAAAACAGCGGCAATCGTCGGAAATTTCTTCATGGAGACCCGTCCTTGTGCCATCCAATTTTCTCACCGGAAAAGCCTCGCCGGCGTCGGAGGTAAGCTTCCTCCCCTTCCTCTCTCCTCCCCCTTCCTTCCCGTGCCGATGTGCACGCTCGTCGGCGACCGAAGTCGCCGGATTTTGTTGCAGAAGAATCTTCTTTTTTGCCGTTTTTCCGTCGTCGGTGGTCACCGTCGACCACCGGTTTGTCCTCCTCTTGCCGCGGATCGTCTCTCCTCTTGCCGACGGCCGCCGCATGCCGGCTACGCCGCCGGCCGGCCACCCAACGAGGGGATCTCAAGGTCCCCTGTTTCAGCCCAAAACAAGTCCACGGGAAGAAGAAAAGAAAAAGAAGAAGAAGAAGAAGGAAAAGAAAAAGAAAAAAAGAAAAGAAGAAGAAGGAAAAGAAAAGAAAAAGAAAAGAAAAAGAAGAAAAAGAAAAGAAAAAAGAAAAGGAAAAAAAAAAGAAAAAAAAAGAAAAATAAAATAATAATAATATAATAATAATAAATAGGATTTTCTCTTCTCTCTCTTCCATGAAGAAAAAGAAAAAAAAAGAGAGAAAGAAAGAAAAGAAGAAAGAAAAAAATAAAATTAATTAATAAATAATGAGATAAATAATAAAATATGAGAAAGAGAGTTTCTCTCTTTTTCCTCTCTCTCTTCAGCCTGAACTAGTATTTTCTCTCTCTAGAATTGGACTTTCTCTCTCTAGAATCTTCTCTCCATATTATTTCTCTCTCCTAAGATTTTTAATTTTGAGAAGAATGATGATGAATTTAAATGATTCTCATAATGAATTTTTGATCTGTGATCGTCGGACGATACACCGACATCCACTTTGATCAGATCAGGTATTTTTAGATTTTATTTCTCATTATCTTATTGAATTATTCACATGATAATTTTAGCATGATTTGATCTGATCGATCAAAATTTGTTGAATCATATTATCTGAAGAATTCAAGATGAGTTTTCTCTCTCTAGAATTTTCTCTCTCTAGAATTTTCTCTCTCTAAAATATTCTCTCTCTTGATTGATTCTCTCTCTAAAAAAAAAGGTTAGTGAATGAAGAAATTTTTTTTAATAAGTCTGATCTGATTTTAATGAAGAACCCTGATCTATGATTGTCAGACAGTGTACTGGCACCCACCTTAATCAGACTATGAATCTTTAGATTTGATTATCCATGATTTCGATCTAGCCATGATTTGATTTGATCATGTTGGTTTCACCAATTGAGATATTGGACCAATCGTAATATTGGATTGTGTCACCTGATCAATTTGAATTGTACCTCATGAATTCTCTCTCCTCTGATTTTCTCTCTCCACTTGATTTTATGAAATCGATGAAGAAATCTCGGTCCTATCACTTCGAATCCGATTTGATCTGATAGTCAAACTTTGGATCGTTTAGGTCCTAATTAGATTTTGATTAGATGAAATTAGATGATCGGATCCAATCTAAACCGTTGAAATATGGTATTCGTATTCTTTCTAATTATTGAAATTGATTCTGTATAGGATTGTGGATGTTTGATCATGGGATATCGCGATATGATCTACGAACAGAATTTTTGGAAGAAAATTTATAGAATTTTATAGATTTATTGGAATGCATTCGAGGTAAGTAATGTTTCACTTTTTCTAGATTTTCGATAAATTATAATGTATTCTTCTGACATGATTTGTGAAACGATGCATGAATTGGATGAATGATATTTTGTTATGAAAATATCTTATTTGAAATGTTATGATGAAGCATGATTGAATATATTGATTTCATGATGCATTATATTGATTGATTTCGATACTACATGATTATATGTTTTATTATCAAAATTAGAATATGAAACATGATTTATGAAGAATTATGATATAAGAAATAATAAGAATTGACAACCTGACTATGTAAAGGACCCTGCCAATGGGGGCATGTACGTTGGCAATTGATTGTCCTGAGGGTTTATGTCGCCAGCGAGACCAGCGACATGTTGCCCGAAAGACCAGCGACAAACCGCCAGCGAGACCAGCGGTTCCAAAGGACATGGCTGCCAGATGATTCGCAGCCTACCGCAAACAGATACGCGGTATTATGACCCTGTCACAGAGAAAATGTGGTCATAGCTCATGGTTGACGAAAAGAAATTGAAGAACAAAAAAAAAAATTAAAATTTAGAAAGAAACTTGAATTTTCGAAAAAGAAATGAATTTGGCATGAATTATGTTGCATAATTGAAATTGATTTCGAATTGATGAACTCTATATGCTTATTTTTTATAAATGATGATTTACTTAAATGCCTGATGAAATCTGTTGAAAAGTGATCATTGCTTACTGGGCTGTCTAGCTCATTACCTCCTATTTTACTGTTCTTACAGATGTTGAAGAATTAAGATGATATAAGATATAAATGGAAGAGTGATCGAAGCAGAATCTTTATACTTTTATTTTAGGTTGAAAGGCTTATTGAATTTGATGCAAAGCCTTTGAATCGTTGTTGAATTTATTGAGATATTAAAGAAAAAGTTTAGGTCGTTATATTTTAGATTTAAATTGTTGACTAATTATTCCGCTGTTGTTTTAGGATAGTATGATAAGATGCCTTGCATGCTTATGGGAAGAGTTTTCTATGAGTATGCAGCGGTTGTCATGACCCTCGATTCAAAATTTTGGGTCGGAGACGTGACATATACTCTATCCAAAATAGGAATGTGGAACTCAAGGTAGGCATTTTGCTATGTACTTTGATCGTTAGAATGTACGCTGACAGAGGTCTTGGGATGCTGTAATTTGACAATGGAGCCAACGAAATCCTCCTACCCTCTGCCCTGACAAAATATCAATTTACTTGATTAGTTTCTGGTCCTCAAATATTATGTGGGTAGCTGTGAACCATCATTTAAATGGTCTTTTTGGACTATATCTTATGATGAGTTTGTCACATGTTCAGATGACAATAGATTTATAACTCAATGATCTTATCCAAAAAACCACTCCGCTATGATTGAACTTTCTTAGCATCCTTTTTTCGGGTCACACTGACTATAACAGGAAAAGATCTATAATAATAATCAAAATCATAGCAAAAAAATACAAAATTTTATTGGTCGGTTACATTTATAATGCTATATTTATAATCAAATATTTTTATAATCAGATATTGTAATCTAAGACTTCTTGGATAGTTACTTACTATTTAATCATTATGATAATATTAACTTCTGGTATAAAATTATGATTCATTATATTTATTTATAGAATAATATATACTTATTTAAAATATATTATGATATTTTAATTTTAATAATTATTTATTTAAAAAAAATCCCAGTCCTCTTCTTTTTGATATAAAATAAAAATAAATTACTTCATTTTATTCCATATAATATTTTGAAAGTCTTGTTATTTGTAATATTTTAAAAATATAAATAATTTTAATATATTTCTATAATTATAAGTATTTTTTTAATATTTTTAAAAGTAAATAGTTCATGATTCTTGATATTTATACCATAATTAAAAGTAATGGAATTTAATATATAATAGTTTAAAATTTGATATTTTAAATAAGTAATATTTAAAATTTTTCATATACTTTTAATACAAATTAGACTAGATTAGATCTAAGTTCTTGGTTAAATATGTTTTTTTGTGCAAATGTTTGAACCATATTTTTAAAATTTGTTAAATATATGAATATCTTTTTCTAGAAATTTAAATACATGTTTGTAATAAAATATTATCATCATAAAAAAATCAAATTACTTTGCAACAGTTCTAATTTATCATAAAAATAAATCATAAATAATTAATAATAAAAATTATTATTTATATAATGATGTATAAATGATAAAATTTATTTCATCGATCAATAATCAATATTCTATAATAGATTAAAAATATTGTTAATTAAGTTTTATTTAAACATAAAATATTGTTCTTATAAGATACCATCATCATATTTTAATTATAAATTTTCTATGATAATTTTTAAAACCATTACTATAGAATGCAACTTCTTATAATAGCCATAAGATACCATCGCTATATAATAAATTTTAATTGTACTCTTGATGAAGTACTATAATATTATATATTTTTATAATATTTTCTTAAAATAATTATTGGAAAGCATTTGTAGTAATACTTTTTTTAAAGTATTACTAAAATTCCTTCACTATAGATTAGTTTTGTTATGGTATTTGTATGGTGTCTATCCAAAAGGAGCAACGGGAAGGCTCCAATGGATTACTATTTTTTAAGTTAGATTTTCGATTTTATGGAATGTTGCACATATCCTTAGGATTGAGGTTTAAGTTCATTGTCATGTGGAAACTCAGCTTTTATTTAAGATAAATAGAATAAGAAATTAGTTTAAATCGCCGCATATATTGATGGCATTAATTTTGTGGTTCATAAATTTACATCATCATATCAGATATTTTAAATGTTTATATATTTCATAAAGAAAATGTATGAGATACTCCGTAGACTGAGTGAAATGCTCGAGGGTATGTTATTGCGAAAGGAGTCCCCATGGACAGTTGGCCGCATGTAGTCACCGGCTTATAACCAAAGGCGACAATCTGAAATACTTCCACAACGTAAAAGCGAGTAATGCACGTAGGTAGCTTCGTTACAATCATCTACTAAACTATATCATAGAGGCTGGCGTAAAGCACTTTGTTCCGTAGCAAAATAAAGTTCCTCCGCGTGGTGTAACGTCCGTCCTTTTCTTAGCAAAGAATATCCAAAGCCTTCTTAATTGACTTTGGAGTAATGATCTCCTAAATTATATTCGAAGTAATCTACGAAATCCTTCTTGATTTGACTGTAAATATATTGAAGTGTTTCAATGTGTACTAAATAAATCAATAAATAAAAAAGATGAGTGGACGACGACGATACCTACCAACAAGAGAAGAGCACCGTTGTGTCAACTTTGGAAGCAATGGATGATCGAAGTCTGGAACTTAAACGTGAAAAATTTGTACATGACAGGGAAAGAATTAGACGTAAGGTATAGTGGGGGGCAGGAGAAGATAATGTTATTATTATTTTTTTAATATGAAGGAGAAGATAATGTTTTGGTGAAAAGAATCCTTCGAGAATTATCCGTACCTTTGCAATAGAAGCCTAAGTTTTTGAACCCGCAAGATTCATTGTATGGCACTCCAAATACTCACAAAAAGATTGCTCCCCTTGGTGGAGCTGACGCGCCGAAGATGGCCGCACTGGAGGGACAAGCCCTATAATTTTTTCCCTGGCCATCGCATCCACGTATTATATTTTATGTGACGAGGATGGTTAACTTATCCGTCGAAAATGAATTCTCTGTTCCCACGTAAAAAGCAAGATTGAGGGTTAAAAATGGGGGTGGCAATGTTTGACTATTTACCTTGTTTCAATTCATTACATGGTGAGCTAGGTTATCTGTTGAATAAGATGATTAGATATGGACCCGATTTTTTTACTTCAAAAAAAAAAAAAAAAAAAAAATTGACCTATTGAATAAACATATTGCACTCAAGTTGACAGATTTTTGATCTATCATATATCGATGCTATGTATATCTTGTCCGATCCAATCTTTTCGCCATCTCTAACCATGAAACCTGAACATTTCTTTTTCTTTTTTTGATAAATTTGACAATCCTAACTTTTAGTGTTTTGAAAAAAAGAAGTCAAAATTTTTCTTCCCTTCAAATAGGGCAGCGGGCTACGCTGCTCCATATCCCTAGCCTGACTTTCCGAGCCAAGCCCAAAATTATTTTTCGAGATGGATTTAGGTCCAATTTTTTTTGGGACAAAAAATGGCCCGAGCTCAATTGGGCCAACCCAGCATCGGATAAATAAGACGAACTCGATGGGCATCCATCTCTATCTTCATTTCAGATTCTCGATATGCTACCATGGACCATTTCACCTCCCCCTCTGGGGACCTCTCGCCTCTGCCTCCTCCTTCGGAGACCCCTTTGCCGAGCTCCCCCAAGCCCTCCGCTACATCCACTGTCTCCTTTCCAATCGCATGTGCCCGTCCCTCACCCCCGATGAGCTCGCCATCTCCAAACAATCCACCGATGCCTCTCCTGATCTCTTGATTTGTCAACCACTCTCTTGATCTCCGTCTCCCTCTAAACGATCCACCGACGTCTCCATCTCCATCTCCGGACCTTCCGACTCGTGATCTCCTCCGTATCCAGATCATCCATTGACGATTTTATTTTTCGATGATCCATCTCCTAATCTCCTCGTTCGAGGATGCCTCCACCGACATCTCAGTCTCTGTCTCCATCTCTTTTTTCGGATAATTCGATGGTGGTGGAGTCGAAGGGTGGGAGAGAAATTTTGAGATTCAATGTACTAGCATGTTAAGAAGGAATGGGAGAGGAAAGATGAAAACTATGTGGGTTGACAAACAGGCCTATAATCGGGCTCGGGCTTAGCTCGGGCCAATAGTATACCCGAGCCTGGTCCAAAAGTAGAACGGGCTGTATATTCGAGCCCAAACCTAGTCCGATTTTATTCGGGCCAATCCATAGCTTGACCCAAAGCCCATCGGGCTTATCCGAGTCCATTTCTAGCCTTATCTCCAAAGGTCTCTAAAAATTTTGTCTTAAGTTTAGTCTCATATTGAAAAGAGACAAAATTATCAATGCATTTATAAACCATCTTTTCTTTACCATCTTTACTTGGAGGGCCTTAAAGGGATATGAATTTTATATTTCACAGTGCATGCCAACTCAGCTTGCATGTGCGGGATGATATTTAATTATTTTATTTTATTTTTAATCATATTCTGCAAGCATCTACTCGTGGTCTATCAAAGATCATGAGTCCTAGCTTGTGGGGCATCTGAAAAATTAGTAATTTTTTTAATTATTTCCCCAAGAGTCCAATATCATGAGAACAATTGAGACAATCTGACCTGCTCCCCTCGATTCACTATTGGCCTTCCGACTATGTGTCGGCAACGGATGGCGGACCGTCAAGGTCGGACCGCTAAAGGAGAACTGATTCGACTACAGCATCTATAAAGCTTATCACTTGATGTTCTATCGGTACCATAGATACGGATAACCGACTATCAATCGATAAGCCGACTAACTGTCGGTAACTTTCAATCGACTTTCCTGATGGCTACAAATCAACCATAATGACTTGATCGACTATATAATCGATGGCCAATCTGTAAGTCAGAGTCACCGATCGATGGCCTATCGGTATATTAAAAATATTGATATATAGTCGGTATGTCAATATTACCAACACACAGTCGGCTTATCAAAATATACAACTGTGGGTAACGACTTTATACCACGATTGTTAGTGGGCATAAACTGCCCACTAACTCCATGATTATGATCCGATAATACGGATTAACCACCCTTTCATGCCACAATAAGTGGGATCCTACGTGTTCGACAGTTACACCCAAATTATCTATAAAGAGAGGGTAAGGGAACAGCATTGGGAAGGGACATCAGGGCTAAAACTCTGCCAAATTCTATACTAAATATCTTGTTATCACTCCCTGCTAACTTACGCATCGGAGGATCCTCGTCAGATACAATTTCGGCCAATGAACTTATTTTGCAGGTTGCTCTTCACTGGAGTCAGGCACACTTGGGGATTGACCACAACAGATTGACGCGTCAGAAAGGAGGTGAAAGAATCCAGTCATGGCAAAAACAATAGCCCAGAACAGCTACACCAGCTTCGCTAGACAGTCTTCTTGTCGGAAAGATCCCCTGCCTCCATCTCTACTAGTAGAGCTCAGTTCCTCACGTTCAATCGCCACTGCGGATGCACAACAATTCACTGCGCTAGTGCAACAAGTGAAAATATTAATGAAGACAGTGCACAGCCTCCAGCAACAACAAATGCAACAGCCATAGCAACCAATGGTGGAGCCAACATCGTGCGCAGTGCCATCCAGGCACAGTAACTACGTCCCTCGACGATCTCCTTCTCTATTTTCGAAATGACGACCGACTCGATATTCCCACCATGTCAAGCCACCACCATCCCAGCACCCTCACTGTGCTACCCGCCATCAATGATGGTCTCCTTCTCCTTCTCACCGCCATTGTGACAAGGAGAAGAGGCCACGTTCACCTTCATATTCTTCATCTTCAAGTTCTTCAGGGGATTCTACCCCTGCATTTTCACAGCAACGGTGGCTCAATGACTATGAACACAAGCTCGAGGATATTGACCATCAACTTGTCTAGCTCCAAGTGGATGGCTGAGGATCTACCAACGACTTCGACATCCATACTACTCCACCTTTCTTTCGATGCATCTTGGACTAGCCGATTTTGACTCAGTTTAAAATGCCATAGATAGAGCCTTATGACGGCTCCATCGATCTTGTTGATCACTTGAAGAGTTATAAGACTCTCATGATGATTCAGGAGACAACTGACGTCCTCTTATATCTTGATTTTTCAGTTACCATTAGGAAAGCTTCTTGGGCCTGATATTCTAGACTTCAATCGAGAAGCATGCATTCCTTCGAGTAGCTGGAGCAATCATTCATGGCCCACTTTGGCACTAGCAGGAAAATGCTGCAAATGTCTGATAGTCTCTTCTCCATCAAGTAGAATGAAGGAGAGACTCTAAGAATCTTCGTGGCATGTTTCAACATTGCCACGCTTGAAGTCCGAGACCTCAACGAGGATATGGCCATCTTGACCATGAAGAGGGGTCTGAGGTTTCAGATTTAATTATTCTCTGGATAAGACCCTCCCTCGGACATATGCCGAACTTCTGGAGTGCATGTATAAGTATATTCATGTAGATGAAGGTGCTATTGACCGACGTCAATCGAAAGGAAAAGATCAAAAGAAAAGAAGCAAAAGAACAGGGCTTCGACTGGATCAAGCCGAGTATCAATCGATAAGAGAACTTCGCCCCATCGATGGAATCCGAAATCGAACTACTTCGATTTCAAGTACGACTCCTACACTCCTCTCTATGTTCCTCGTGCACAGACTTTAATGGATATTGAGGGAGAAGAATACCTCCATCACCTCCCACTAATGAAAGCATACTGAGGAGCCACGACAAGAAAAAGTATTGTTGATTCCATCATGATCAATGGCACGATACCGAATAATGCATTCAACTCAGAGATAAAATAGATGCCTTGATTCGATGAGGTCACTTCAAAAAATTTCGACATGACTGTTCGACTCAATCTCCTACCAACCCATAACCTCAGCTTCAACTTGAGAAAACAAACAACAACCGACCAACGGCTGGAGTCATCAATATGATCTTTAGACGATCGAAAAATTATGGGGCAAATTTTGAAGAAGAATTGTCTAAAAAGCAATGACATGATAGTGTAATTTCTTTTTCAGATGATGATTTTCGAGGAGTACAAACTCTTCATGATGATGCTGTCATCGTCTCAACGATGATAGCAAACCATAATGTAAAAAAAATTCTCATATATAATGGAAGCTTAACAGATATGTTATTCTACTTAACTTTATCATAAATATGACTACCAACTGACCAACTCAGAAGAGTCTCTACATCCTTAGTCGGCTTTTCTGGAGATGCAGTCAGTGTGGAGAAAAAAATTACTCTTTATCTGACTGTAGGAATCGAACCACGACAAAGCACCATCCTTTTAACATTTATCATTATTCGAGTGCCTTCGGCTTACAATGCCATACTCGAACAATCGGAACCTAATGCGTTGAGCATGGTTGTCTCGACTTACCATCCACTTGTCTGATTTTTGATAAAAAATAGGATCGGCGAAATGCGAGGAGATCAACAACTAGTCTGATGTTGCTTCATAGTTTCTGTTAATGGCAGCAAACCCGAAGATCCTCTGTCGGTTGACAAGCTAGACCAGAGGGATAATAAAGAAAAAGATGAGCTAGTTGAACAATTGATCTCGATCCCATTGAGAGAAAATAACCCAACTAAAATCGTTCAAATCAGATCACTTCTATCTGAGTCAGAACAAAAGCAACTGATAGAACTATTGAGAGTGAATGCCGATGTCTTTGCTTGATTGACAGCCGACATGCCTGAAATTTCTCCAAAGGCAATAACTCATCGGTTGAACGTCGATCTAAAAGTTAAACCGATGAGACAAAAGAAAAGATCTTTTGCTCCAGAGAGGCAGAAAATCATCGATGAAGAAGTGGATAAACTTCTTGCAGTAGGCTTTATCAAAGAAGCCAATTATTCGAATTGGCTAGGCAACATCGTGATGGTGAGAAAAATTAATGAAAAGTAGAAGATCTGCATCGACTATACCAATTTAAATGAAGCATGTCTGAAAGATAGCTTTCTCTATCGAAGATTGATTAGTTAGTCGATGCAACATCGAGGCACAGACTCCTGAGCTTCATGAATGCCTTTTTCAAAAATAATCAGATCCGAATGATGTCCGAGGATGAGGAGAACACAGCTTTCATGACCAACAAGAGCATCTATTGCTACAAAGTGATGCCATTTGGCTTAAGAAATATCGAGGCAACATACCAACGGCTGGTCAATAAAGTGTTCAAGTTACAAATTGAAAGTAACATGAAAGTTTATGCCGACGATATGCTGGTGAAAAGCACTGAAACCCGTGATCATGTCCAAGACTTAGAGGAGGCTTTCGACACATTTCGATGACATCGAATGAAGCTGAATTAGACTAAATGTGCATTTGGCATAACATACAAAAAGTTTCTCGGGTGTTTTAGCTGATTCGAAAAAATGAAGCCAATCTGGAGAAGATAAAGGCCATCTTTGACATGAAGCATCCCAGTCTCAAGAAGAAGATACACAACTAAATGGAAGGATTGCCGTACTTAGCCGATTCATCTCGAAGTCGGTAAAAAGATATCTTTCCTTCTTCAAGATCTTATGGCAAACAAAGGACTTCTCATAGTCGAACGAATACCGACAGAACTTTGAAGACTTGAAAAGATACCTGACATCTCCTCCACTGCTTATAAAAAAAAAGGAGGGAGAAATGATGTATCTCTATTTGGCACTTCTTCGGAAGCAGTTAGTTCGGTTCTTGTCAGAAAAGACGAAAGTCAAATCCAATGAACTATCCACTACACCAACAAAGTACTCTACAATGCTGAGACTAGATATTCGAAGGCAGAGAAGATGATCTACACTCAAATTATATGGACTCAGCAAGTTCGACCATACTTTCAAGCATATTTGATGGACATCTTAACGGACCAGCCCTTAGAGGCAATCTTACATTGACCAGATACCTCTGATCAGATGGCAAAGTGGGTGATCAAACTTATTGAATTTGACATACAGTATCGTCTAGTATCGTCCACCACCATCAATGAAAGCTCAAGTCTTAGCCAACTTTGTCATCGAGTGTACTATATCCAACGGCAGATCTGATCATAAATTTGATGACAAGTTAGAGCAAATTGAGAATCCAGAGATCGAACTAGAATTTGTTTGGGTGTTACATGTTGATAGAGCATCCAACACTCAAAAAAGTGGAGCTAGCCTCATCCTCACCAACTCCAAAGGATCAGTGACTAAATATGCCCTTCGGTTCAACTTCAAAGCTTTTAATAATCAAGCTGAATATGAAACCTTACTAGCCGACTTGAAGATAGCGAAAGAGCTTGGTATAAATAACTTGAAAATCTTTATCGATTCACAGTTGATCATTGGATAAGTTAAAAGAGAATTTGAAGCTCGGGACCTAATCATAGTGAAGTATCTTCAAAAGATGAAAGGTCTCATTCATACCTTGAAATATTTTGAGATCATCTACATTTTTAGAATGAAAATGCATGCGTCGACATACTTTTTCGACTGGCAACTATTTCTTCCAATCTACTCGACTGAACGCTGGCCGAATATCTCGAAGTATCGACAAGGTCGACGAAGTGCAATAAATAAATGACGAACCAAGTTGGATAGATCCGATCATCCTATACTTATCCGATGGACTCTATCACATAATTCGTTAGAAGCCAAATGACTAAGATGGACGGTTTCATAGTATATTCTGATGAATGGACAGCTATACAAAAGGTCATTCTCTTTTTCACTCTTTAAGTGCTTGAGACCGACTGAAGCTGATTATGCTCATCGAGAAGTCCACGAAGGAATTTGTAAAAATCACTTGGGAGGTAAATTACAGGCTTCCAAAGTTCTACGACAATGGTACTATTGGCCAACTATGAGGAAGCACACAGTCGAGCTTGTTTGGAAATGCGAAGCATGTAAAAAATATGCTAACATACAATATCAACCGGCTAACCAGTTGACATCAATCATTGCACTATGGCCATTTGCACAATGGAGAATCAACATACTCGATTCTTTCCTCCAATGACTGATCAGAGAAAATTTCTGGTAGTTGCCGTTGATTACTTCACTAAATGAATGGAAGCCGAATCTCTCGTGCAAATCAGTGAGGGCAAAATGGAAGATCTCATTCAAAAATCCATCATATGTCGGTTCGGATTGCCACATACCATCACCACCGATAATGGTCAACAATTCAAAAATCAAAAGTTCAAAGAGTTCAATATAAAATTTCATATCACGCACAAACTCATCTCTATCGATCATCCATAATCAAATGGTGAGACAGAAATGACAAACCAAATGATTTTATATGGTCTCAAAATCTGACTGAATAAAGTCAAGGACTTATGGATAGAAGAGTTACATCCGATCTTATGGGCTTATCGGATGACTCCTCACATCCCAACAGAAGAGTCACCATTCAACCTTGCATATGAAATGGAAGCAGTGATCTCATTGGAGATCAGACTACCATCGATGAGGGTTGAATAGTATGCAAAGTCAAATAACTCTGACTGTCGAAGGGCTGACTTGGACTTGCTTCTGGAGGCTCAACAACAAGCTCAGATAAGAATGGATGCATACCGATAGAGGGTGGCCCGATATTATAATGCAAAGATCAAGCCAAAGGTCTTTCATCCCGAAGATTTGGTCTTAAGAAAGGTAGAAGTTTCAAAACCATTTGATCAAAAAAAATCTTCAAATTGGAAAGGACTTTACAGGGTGATCGAAACCCTTCGTCCGGATGCATATCGACTAGAGACCCTTGTCGAAACGACTGTCCCCCGAATGTGGAAGGTCGATGTATTATCAGTGAAGTTTGTCTTAATGAGATGATATATTTAGAATAACATTTCGTTTTCAATAAATCCTCGACTGGATATTCAGCGATCTACAAATATGAAATGCTTGATCGATGACCTATCAGCTAATCTATATGTCGACTCTGATCGGTTGAATCTACATACCAACATAGGTCAAGCAACTATATATACCGACTTGACTACGGTGAAGCAAAATGATATACTGACTTAACTACGATCGAGCGAAATGATATGTGGATTTAACTACAGTCGAGCGAAACAATATGCTGATCCGATTAAGATCGAGCAGAATAATATACCGACTTGACTATGATCGAATGAAACAATATATCGATTCGACTAATATCGAGTGGAATGATATGCCGACTCGATTAAGATCGAATGGAATGATATGCCGACTCGACTAAGATCGAGTGAAACTATATGCCAACTCGATTAAGATCAAGTAGAATGATATGCTGACTCAACTACAGTTGAGCAAAACTCCATACCGACTCAACTATGGTCAAGAAGGATAATATGCCGATCTGACTACAGTCGGACAGAGCAAATGCCGACTCGACTATGATCGAGCGAAATAATGCGTCAAAAGATATTCGATAAATTCTACAACTTCAAATATCGATTGCTATTCGACTAGATTGGCAGTAATTATCTACTACGAATGACGATCATATTCAAGAAGTTCAACACTTAAGAAATATTTTTCTTCATTTATCAACGAGGAATTACAAAATTGGACTAAGATTCGATTACAAAAGGAAAATCGAACTACAGTCTGGTAATAAAAACAAAAGACTATCTATGCCGACTGTTGCTCATCTTCCCCAGCAACTTCGATCGCAGTAGCTACTTCAGCCACCACTATTGCTTCGGTCTCTTGGACTTCGATAGTAGCCGACTCTTCTTCAATCGATACCAGTGCAACTTCTTCAATGGATGGGGCTGACCCTTCGATAGTCGAAGCTGCTTCTGTCGTCCTTTCTTCACGGATCGAAACTGTGATGCTGCTCAAATCTAGCTCCGGACAGAGTTTATCGGCAGCATCCCTACCGTCCATGTACTCGACCCAGTAGTGTTCGTCACTACCTTCGAGGACTTCATTCATGAGGTCTTAAGACTTTTTATAGTCCTCGATGGCTCGACAAAGAGCCTCCTACTTCTGATTGAGAGTTTCTTGGGTGGTCTTCGCCTCCTCCTTGGTGGAACCCTACATCGGCCAGTGCTGGACTTGTTTCGGTGGCTCGGTTCTTCTTCCGCTCTCCCACCAACTCTCTAAAGCAGTCATTGTGTTCCCCCCAGAGATGATTAATTACATTCTTCTTCTTCTGGATCCAGGCCTCTTTGGACTTGATAGACTACTAAGCTAACTCAAATTCGGCTCGTGCCGACTCCAACTCGACTTTCACACAAGAAATCTCTTCTTAATACTTCTCCTCCCGCTCAGTTGCTGCTTAAAGGTGTTCTCTGGCAATAGCTTTGTCGGCATTTATGGCCGCAACTTTTTTGACCCATGTTTGACGAAGAGCTGCGATCCCTCGATAACCTCTCTCTAATGACGACATGTTGTGCACTAGCAAAAAAGAAGAAGAGAATAGTTAGAAAAAGCAAGTAGAAGAAAGGCAAGCAGAAATACCGACTTACACTGAGGATTGACGAGTAAAATGACAAGAACATATCAGACGCGGTCCGACTCCTATTCTCCCAGTCTATCGGAAGAAGTGCGGCCTCCAGGAGCTTTTTGGTCAGTTTCGGATCACCCGTGGCCGACTCCTTAACAGATATCCGAATATCGCAGTGCTCCATCCACTCTTCTGAAGCCTCACCACCGACTGGAACTTCTGGTGCCTTCTCTCGCTCTTGAGCGAATGGCTGGATGGTTGGAGCCGCCATCCATTCGGGTGTAGGTGATGCCCGAGATATTGTCGGCCCCATGCTAGTCGATTCTGGATCAGGTGTGGATGTGCTTGAGATACTGTCGGCCCCTCGTTGGCCGGCTTTGAATCGATGACCACGACAACGTCATGATCGCTTGGTTGCCTAACAGATGATAAGGCTTCAGGTGGCAGAAGGACCACTGAGGCTGACAATGCGACAACTACTTCGACGATGACCTTGGAGACTACCATCGACGGTGTGTTAGGCCAACTCTTCTTCGAGACTTGGGAGGGATCCGCACCTACAACGGGCCTCTTCTTGATGGTAGCCTACCGAATCTCTTCAACAGATGGTCGCATAGCTGCAAATAGAAAATAATAACTTAGCTACAAATTTGAATTAAAATAAAAAATTAAAGAACTACACTATACTATATCTACGATAAGCGTCGAACTAAGTTCGATGTCATACAAAGCCTGCTCTGTCAATAGCTTCCACTGTGAAGGGTCTTCCATATCTTTCAATCAGAGGAAGTCTTCTCTGTCAGTGGCATCGACTTTGGTGTTTTCATTCGGACTCACCCTCGGATTCCTCCAAGTGGAAGGAAAGCTCCACGACAAGGAAGAAGAGACAAAAAAGAATAAATTCTTCCATCCATAGATGGAAGAAGTAAGACTGGTAATGAAGGACAGAACCTTCCTCAGACTAAAAAACCACTAACCCTCAGCCTTAGGGTGGGGGTGGAGTACGAAAAAGAGTTGGAAAAGCGACACCCGAGAATTGGTCAGAAGCATATGGCACAACAAGGCAAAACTAATAAAAAGTCGAATAGAGTTCGGAGCTAGTTGGGCCAAACAGATCTTATAATAATCTAAAATATCTCGAACAAAATCTGAAATCGAAAAACGAAGGCCGGCCTGAAGGTTCTCTACGTAAAAGGCTACATAGTCCGGAGGATGGAAAACCATTCGATCATCCAGACCAGGTGGAGACAGTCGAAACTACTCCGAGATGCGATACTGCTTTCGAAGGAGGATGATGATGGATTCGATCAGAGAGGAAGCCTCTACTGTCGGTCTTAGAAGGGAATCGCCAAACGAACCTATTGGTCGACTACCCCAAGAGAGTTCAAGACTAGGAGCCCGATCTCCAGGCCTGTTTTCTTTTCTAACCTTAATTTTTTCCTTTCTATTGCTACTTGCCATTGATAATGGCAAAAAAAAAACTGAAAAGAAGCAAAAAGGATGGTAGGAGAAGAGGCCAACCTAAAAGCTATAGCCCTGGAGACCTAGAAACCATGAAGGTGGGGAAGAAGAAGATGAGACTTTCAATACCCAATGGAACCCCAATGAAGCTCTCGACGGTCGACACCCACAAAAACTCTCAGACTCTCAGAGTTTGTAGCAAAAAAAAAACCTAAATGGAGGAAGACAATCTTTATATAGAGCTTACCGACGGACGAGATGAATTCATCCAAATCAAGACTTCTCAGATATTGACACTTGGCGATATAACAGTAGAACATCAATCAGACCTTTCGACATACCTACTGCCTGATCGAGATACATCAGTACTATCCGCATGAGTTATCAAGAGCCAATTATCATTAGATGCATGGCGGCACCCGACTGGTTAAATTCAAAACAATCGAATGATCCGACCGCCTAACCGACTGCAACATTAATAACCATCTCTTCCATTAAAATATGCTAATGATGATTGCACGACCATCAAAATGACAAAATGGCTAGAGACTTTTGATTTTCAAGAAGGCCATTAATACCTACAGTCGAAATGACCGTGGAATCGGGGCTCGAAGTGACATGTGGTGACTCCTGTCATCCAACATGTCAACCCATCTTAGACTCGAGGTGACACGTGGTAACTTCCATCATCCAATATGTCAAGCCACCTTAGACTTGGTAGTAGGGCACAGCTATTGGGACAATCAGACCTACTCCCCCCAATTTACTGTCGGCCTCTCGATTATGTGTCGGCGACGGATGGTGGACCATTAAGGCTGGACCGCCAAAGGAGATCTGATTCGACTACTATGTCTACAAGGTTCATCACCCGATGTTCTATCGGTGCTATGGATACGGACAGCCAACTATCAATTGGTAAGCCGACTAACTGTCAGTAACTTCCAATCGACTTCTTTGGCAGCTACAAATCAAGCATAATGACT
The DNA here is from genome assembly GCF_000442705.2 of Elaeis guineensis. Lineage (NCBI taxonomy): Eukaryota > Viridiplantae > Streptophyta > Magnoliopsida > Arecales > Arecaceae > Elaeis > Elaeis guineensis. Next base: position 105,544,201 of record NC_025995.2, on the reverse strand, counting down.
TGATTGACTATATAACCGATGGCCAGTCGATAAGTCAGAATCACTGACCGATGTTCTGTCGGTATATTAAAAACATCGATATATAGTCGGTATGTCAATATTATCGACATATAGTCGGCATATTAGAATATACAATCATGGATAATGACTTTATACTACGACTGTTAGTGGGCATAAACTGCCCACTAACTCTCTGATCATGGCCTGATAATGGGAGTTAACCATCCTTTCATGCCATAATAAGCGAAATCCCACGTGTTCGATGGTTACACTCAAATTGTCTATAAAGAGGAGGTAAAGAAACAATATTGGGGAGAGACGTCTGGGTTAAAACTCTACCGAATCTATACTAAATATCATGTTCACTACTCTTCGCTGACTTAGGCATCGAAGGATCTCCGTCGGACATAATTTCTATCAGTGAACTTATTTTGCAGGTTGCTCTTCACCGGAGTCAGGCGCACTCGAAGATTGGCCGCAACAAGAACTCTTATTTTTTTTCATCACTCTCTCTCTCTCTTTCCAATTTTATTGCTAAATATTGAAGAACTGTCAACTGTCTTTGTGATTGTGCTCCAAGAGAGGATACCCTAGTCTTAATTAGGATAGAATTTTCGATAAAAACTAACACGAAGGTCGAAAATTTATCTTAAGACAATGCTCACATGTTTCTGGATTTTTTTCTTAATTCATTTACATTGTAAATTAGTAAACCATTCCGGCAAGATTTTCAGTAAATCAATTTTTTTTTAATCCTTATCATATAATTTTTATAAATCTAAATTTTATCCAAACTATTATTTTACTTGCCAATCTGAACAAAGCCAGTAGCTATTTTTTTTTTTCTTTTCTTTTTTTGTTTGGAGGTAAGACAGCTAATTTTTCTTTCGAAGAAGGGCAAGATGGCTTCATTTCCCCAAAATTGTATCATACTTTCTCGTAGGAATCCATGCAACTTCCCAATCGACACGAATTCAACGGCTCTTGTAGTCCGCATTCGCGGTAGCCTTGCATTTGAATACAACTCACGAGGCACACAATGTAATTCATTAGGGTCGTTGAATTTCAACAATAATCGTGCATTCTTCCTTCCTGATGGATGATGTTATGCCGTCAATTTAGACATTATCACACGTAAAACTCACCTAATTCAAAACATTGTTTATTCATCTTCCAATCAAACGGCCAGCATTTTGATCCAACGACCGCCGATCAACGGCGCAGATGTTAATCGCGGTGGAGAAATACCAACGGGTGCGCGGTCAAGGACATCCAGCACCCAACGCGGGAAACAACGGGAAAGAAGACTGGGGCCACAACCCAATGGGTGCCATCATTGAGGGCCTGACGTCATGAGACGACGTCATCCACACCGACTGGGCGACGTCATCACCATCCACCCCGTCGCTTTGGTATTTCTTGCCCAAACCCATCGGAAGGTCACCTTCCAGAAAAAAGTCCCACAAATTGTAGAGGAGAGAGGGAGCGTACGCCGTGAACTGACGGCACTGATTAGAATGGACACGGCGACGAGGAAACGGCCCGGAGACGGCGAAGAGAAGAAGAGGAGGACTCGGGTGCGAGAGGAGGAGGAGAGGGATCAGTCGGTGACCGACGACGAGGTGGAGGAGTTCTTCGCCATCCTTCGACGGCTGCGGGAGGCAGCGAGGTGCTTCCCCGTTAGGGACGGTGACGGCGGCGCTGGCGTCCAGAGGAGGGTAGCGGCGGAGGGGCAGTCGACGTGGCGGCCAAGGTTCGAGAGAGAGGACTTCGAGGATGGGAGCAACGTTAGGGATGACCGAAGGATGAGGGCAGCGGAGGAGGCGGCGAGCGGTGGGGCGGCAGCGGCGGAAGAAAGGGTGGCGGAGAACGCGATCCCGGGGCGCCTCGATTTGAACGCCGACCCGGCACCCGAAGAGATGGATCTCGGGATGCCGAGCGGTAATTCTACCGCGCATGTCGCGTCCTAGATCGCGTTTATGCGTACTCGACGCGGTGTGCGGCAGGTGGAACTTTCACCGCTACCCCGGCTGTGCAAAAATCGGTTTTTTCTTTGTTTTTTCGGTAAATCGGTTTTTTCTTTTTCGCTTTTTTTTTTTTTTTTCCACCACTGTTTTTAAGACTGTTCATGGTAGATGGTGGTGCTTGGAGCCTGTTTCATGTTTTCGAAAATAAATGGAGCAATGTTAATTTCTTTTGTTTGACATATTTGATAGTAAATGGCTATTGTTTTAAATTACATAAAGTTTTAGACGTATAATATCGTTTTATTTACTCTAATTCAAATAATGTATATTACATTGATTCCAGGTCATACGCGTTCCACATCTTAATGGCATGGGATTGTCGAAACGTAGGACCAATTAAAACCACCATAGAGCTTTATCTGACTTCATTAACTAGGCGACATATTTACGGAGATCATGCTGGATTAGGCAGTAGCAATGAACTAATATTTGGAAAAAATTTGGAGTATATTTATGTACCGAATGAGGTAGAGTATGGCTGATGTTTTAATTAATTTAAGAAATGTTTGAAAAAGTTTGTTATTGACTCCTTGAAAATCTTGATATTGCAAGATTTATGGCTTCTGATTTTTCCAACTACCCGATTTCTCTTAAATATTCTCTTCAGAAAAGGATCTCAATTTATAATAAAAGAAGTCAGACTGCATGCAATAAGGTATAAGATGTCAAACATTTTACTTACGACCGTCTAGAATCTTAAATTGATTGCAGACTTTTTCTGATCAACTTACATGCTTCTTCTTCTATTTCCTATTTCTAGAGAGAAAAAAGAACAGGCTGGATCTTAATACTTAAGAATGCTTTATTTAAAATTCAAATTCCTTGACCGTTAAACCGAGGGATATGATCAGTTGGACAAGCATAATTGACTTCAATTCCATCAAAGGTAAGCCTGCATACCATTTTTTTTTTTTCCTACTATCTTTATAACAGTTTGACAGTATGATTGGACCACATTTTGCATCGTAGTCTTCATTATAGATGTTTATTTCCATGAAACTTAAAAACCCATTCTGACCATTTGACCATTTTGCAAGTGGAACGGTAGTAGAGATGGAAAGTGGAGGTGGTGATTAATGCGCACATTAAATACATCCATTAAATAATTTAAATTACTAAAAAACTTACTTTTAATTTAAGCATATAATATGTTCGTCGGTTTCAGCCAGCCCACTGTAATTTCGGCGTAGTGGTGTTGAGGGGTTTTTCTTTTTCTTTTTTTTTTTTTTGGTAAGAGATAGAGGTGTTTCGGCGTAGTGGTGAGCCATGTTACGCCTTTTTCGCATTAGACAATTCAATTTTAGCATCTTTCCCTTTTTTTTTTTTTTTTTTGGTATAAAGCATCTTTCCTTTGTTCGTGAGAGTTTTAGCTTCTTCAGAAGTCACAATTTGTATTTCTTTACACTTCCCAACGGTGGCAAGTAATTTCAATGCTCATATCTAATTTCCTTTGTTTGGTTCACCCCCTCAGTAAAATAAATCCATAAATTAAAATTGTAAATATCTCTAAAGTTAGAAATAGATGAATGAAGGATAGCTGCAACTATTCACAACTATAGCTCCACGCGTTCATTTGCTTTGCTTCTTGAATGCATCGATAATGATTAGAATATTTTCTTCGGACCGTGAATCTGAGTTGCCAAATAATCCTTTTGATCAAACAGCCCAGTGGCGAGCAATATGGCATCCATACATACAACTCATATATGATGTATCATGTGTTATCTTTCGTGATTCTACAACGATAGATCAAGTTGATATTACAATTTTTTCACTTCTTGTTTCATAAATCTATTTCTAAAATCTAACATACAACTATGGTGAGTAAACAATAATTGTCAATTGCCATTTTCAAAAAGTTGTCATTTTGATTAAATATTATAATCATAAATAATAAATATAAAATTTGCTTCATACTTACAATATTGAATAACTCTTATGACAAATAAGTAGCTTATTAAGATATATATAGATATATATATATATATATATATATTATGACTGGTTAAAATGCAAGGGAAAATGCATGTGGCTGTTATAAATTTTGAATATAGGATGATTTGATTAAATTATAAGATAAAAAATAAATTTAGTATTAAGTATAAAAAAAATTATTTGAGCAAAGGATCAAGGGTGATTTAATTGAAGAATTTTTAGATAGAATTTAGTTTTATTGGAGGAGAAAGAAATCGATAACGATCATTGTATAGAAAAATTGGCAAGAAATCTAGATGATAACAACAAGAACAGAAAGAATATTACAAAATTAAAATTGAAAATACTGTTCAATGTTAAAACTAGAAATTATGAGTTTTAAAGGTTTATTTTACACAGTCAATAAAATTATATTGAATTTCTTATTGAACTCATGGATTAGATCATCTATTTAACCATAGCTTATATCAACTAAAGATCTCTCCATACAAATCATGTGAAAAAATAAAAAATAAAAATAAACTTCATTATGTATTTTTCTTTTGCTGACCAACGAATCCATAAGCTAGGATTTGGGCATATCTTTAAAACATATAGGCAAGTGGGCCACAGCCCTGATTCTCATGAGATATTTCCATAAAAACATGGAAATAAACTCTTAAGTTGTATAATTTTAAAAATAACTTATTTAGATGAGGGCCAAGATGATTGCGTGCGCACAGCAACCAACACATTGGATTTTCTGCAAATTGATAAGGTCTTATACATGGACCGTGCATCAAAAGATGGTTTGGCCACGATTGTGACTTGGAACTGAGATGCATACGGCCCATCCCCCACCCACCCCTCCCCGGATACAGTGATTGTTGCGGTCAATTTCTTAGAGCATCCGTAATGGATAAAAAATATTTATAAAATAAAAATTATATCGATCGAAATTATATTTGATAAAAATTTTTTAATATTTAAATTAATAAAAAATAATAAACAGCAAATGAAAAATATTTGAATTGATAGAATTTTAGCCTATAATAATTTTTTCCAATACTATTCAATTATCTTTCTTTTATAAATGATTTAGATGTAACCGTTGAGCACATGATCCCATTTTTTATGATACTAAATTATCGGATCATAATCGTGGAGTTAATGAACTGTTTATGCCCACTAATGACTATGACACAAAGTCGATAACCATTTATAACGGTTAGATATGTAGGTTCTGCACATTCCAACTTTATGTGATCGTGGGAAGATAAGCCGACTATATGTCGGTAATAGTAGTAGGTTGGGAGTTGTGGAGGTCTGAATGAATATTGGACGGTGACTCTGATATATCGAAAGTCATCAGTCGGATATTAACAGAGCCGTCATAGTTGTCTGTTGTTGGTTGATAATAGTAAACTGTTGGTCGATCAATTGATTGTTAGTCAGAGTATTGTGTTCATAAGACCGATGTAGAGTCAGAGTTGGGGGTCGATTGAATTGTCCCAACTGTTGCCCTCCACTCTCAAGTTCAAGGTGGCTTGACATATATATTGTCACGTGGTCAGTCACGTTGGACGAATGGGAGTTGTCATATCACGTGCCGCTTCGAGCCCTGATTCGGCTGCTGGTCTTTATGATTTTTGAAATACAAGATATCTCCAGCTATTTTGTTGTTTCGATAGCTGCAAATTCATCATTGGACTGTCGTTTCAGTAAGATAATTCGATACTTAGGATATTCGAACGATTTGACTCTGACTAGTAGATCTTGACTACATGTCCAAACATCATTAGATCGGAGCTATTCACGCGGATAATGATGAGGTTGCATGATCTAGGAGCAGGTGCGTTGAACCGTCCGACCAATGATCGATCTTGATATCGCCACGTATCGACATCAGGAGGAATCTTGATTCGATCGATTTCATTCGGACCGTTGAGGGGTCCTATATATATGAAGTCGCTTTCATCCAGACTTTACTTTGTATTTATCGCCATCCACTGCAACAGAAGGTTCTGATGGAAGGTTGCCCCAATATTAGGAGCTCCAAGGTCTTTTCTCACTCCATCCTTGGTTTCAGGTCGAGTCCTTCTTTCTCTTTAGGTTTCTTTTTTCTCTCTTTAGGGTTTTCTTTTTCTCTTCTTAGTTCTCCATTTTTCATGGCTAGTAAAAAAGCTTCTTCTTTTCGGGATAGTCAGTCGGAAAATCCAACCGATGACTCTCCTTCGAGTCCGAAAACAGAAGCTTCTTCCTTATCCAGATCCAATATTGAACGGCTTCGAAAACAGTACCGTATCCTAGAGCAGTATCAGCTTTCTACTCCTGATTCGGATGGTCAGGTGAATTCTCCTCCTTCGGATCAAGTCACAATTTATGTCGAGGACCTTCGGGTTGGTCTTCGATTCTTGATTCCAGAGTTTATCCAGAATCTTCTCGATTATTATGGCCTCTGTCCTGCTTAGCTAGCCTCGAATCCCATCCGGCTGATCATCAGCTTTGTCCTGTTGTGTTAGTTTATACCGACTGTTTTTCGTCCTTCCCTATTCTGGTCTTTCTTTGTCCTTTGTCCTCATCCGAAGGCCAAGGATTGGTAGTTCTTTAACCCGAGAAAAGGTCTTTCCTTTATCACCAGTCTTCTATCGTCCATTCATGACTGGAAGAACCAATTTTTCTTTATTTCTTCTTCTTCTCCCTGGGGCTTTCCTTCGTGCTGGGGTGATCTAAGGACTGGCCCCAATGAGAACTGTTGGGTGGAGGCCGATGATCGGAAAGATTTTCTCCAACTGAAAGATATGGCAGTTCCACCACAGTGAGAGCTGAGGATTAAACAAGCTCTCTATGATGCCAGGCTTAGTTCGGTCACTTCTTTAGGTATAACATAATCAGTTACTTTATCTTTCTTATCTTTTTTTGAATTTTATACTGATCTCTTTATTTTGATTGCAGCTATGCAACCAAGAGCATGAGTGTCGGCTGCTGATATCCGCTCACATGCTGCCAAGAAGAAGGCAGCAATTGAAGCTGGACGCTCTCGACCATCGAAGAAGGGTTGAATTTCTACTCCATCGGCATTGGCGAGGGAATCCGACATTCCGTCAGAGATGATTTTCAAGCCAGTCTTGGCGTTGTCGGCCCGACAATGCTTCCTTAGACGTCGTTTGCTGAAAATAAGATGGTAGGAGAGGACGGGGCTGCAGCAACCATCAGTGGCTCCATTAGCATAGGTTCGAATAGGGGCAGGAGTCACGGCCGAATCTGAGCAGTCTGCGGCTGCGCCAGCCATTTCTCCAGCAGAATGTTCTCGAGCACAGTCGAGCTCCAACTTTCCATCGTTCTCAAGCACTGGACTGCCAATCGAAGATCGAGGGAAGGCACCAGCGACTTCAGCCGATAATCGATCGTCTGCAGGCCTTCAAACTCTTTTCGACATTCGAATCTCTGAGGGTGAGTCAGCCTTGGCCAATTCGACATTGGCCAAGCAGCTCATTTAAGCTATTTTTTTTCTGACTGATCAGGAGAATAAGAAGAATCGGACTGTTGTTGAAATATTTTCTTCCTTTTACCCGATGATACTAGGGGTAAATTTTCCGACATCTTTTTTTTTGATCTGATCTGACTTGATTTATCTTCTTCTTTTAGTGGGCACATGACATGCACATTCTAGAGAGCAGCTGCCGGAAGACTGCCAACTTTCGTCGACCATGGATGGATAAGGTGGCGACCGTCACCACCAAAAAGAATACTACCGTCGAACATCTCCAGGTGGCAACTGAACGGGAGAAGAAACTTCAAGAGCAGATCTCCCGAATGACGGTCGACCTATAATCCTCCAGAGCCGAACTTGAGTCGACTCGTCAGAACATCTCATCCCTCGAGTCTCGGATTAGGAGCAAGAAGCATTCTATCCACTGGCTCCGATGAGAGAGGGATGGTTACATTAAAGAATTGGAAGCAGAGCGCAGAAGGCATCGAGCCACCCTAGAAAGGCTGGCACTGATCGATGCTGAGTCGGCCTTTGCAAGAGCTGAAGTAGAGTCTGTAAGGGAAGCCTTGAACCAAGCCATCGAGAACTTTAAGAATTCTGAAGAATTCAAAGAAGAAATTTTCAAAGGCGGATATGCATCCTACTGCGTCGGGTATGAGGACGGTCGAGATGCGATCGAAAAATTATATCCAGACTTGAACTTGAGTAGCATCATTGCTCTTAGTTTGGGAGATGAAGCTGCTGAAAAAGGTGCTGCATCGATCGAAGACGATGCACTGACTGCCCCAGAAGCTGTTCCAGTCGTCGATGCTTTGTCGGAGCAAAGAGATGAAGACAACAACCGGTGATCGGTGTAGTATTTTTATTTTTCTTTTTATAATTGGAAAAATTTTGTATTTAGACTTTAGTTTAATTTTTGTAACTTCCTTTTCAATAAATGAAAGAACTTTTTCAAGTGCAAACTCTTTCTTCTTTTCTATGTACTTGCAATATCGTAGAATCATAGTTTAATTATCAAATATCGATTGGCAAGTCGAATGTTCGATAGTAATTATAGAATTATTCGATAGTCGAATATCAATTGACATACTTTACCTTTTAGGTATTAGGATAAACGATGATAAGCCGAATATCCTTCGACTAACAGTAGTCAAGTCAATATGTCTAATTATTTGATAAACGGTGGCAAGTCGAATATCCTTCGACTGACCGTAGTCAAATCGGTATAGTTTCAATTCGATCTGCATCATATTGGCATAGTATTCCACTTAGTTAATGCTAAATCGACGTAAATGATCGTTCAATTAGAGTCAATTTTTGCAGTGAAAAGCTGAGATATAGTCGGTACTGAGATATAGTCGGTATATCGATTTTTACAGTAAAAATCAAGATATAATTGATGTATCGATGTTTATAATGAAAAATCAAAATATAGTCTATTGAAATTGACCGTCCATTTATCGATCTAATATCACTTTGTAGTTGGCCGAAACTTTTATAATTATGAAATTCAATGTTTCATTCTGAGCATTGTATATATGAACAACTTTATTGATAATACATCTTTAAGTTGTCAGTATTTCACGTTCGAAGAATAGCTATTCTCTCAAGGGTTTTCAGTCGATATGCGTCCGGTCTAAGTGTCTTAATTATTCTGTAGGGTCTTTTTCAATTTGAAGATAACTTTCTTTGGTCTAAAGACTTTGAGACTTTTGCCTTTCTTAGGACCAGATCTCCTGGACGGAAGACCTTCGATTTAACTTTTGAATTATAATATCAGACTACTCTTTGTCGATATACTGTCATCCAAACTTGAGCTTATTGTCGGACTTCTAAAAGTAGGTCTAGATCAGCTCTCCGATATTCTGAATTACTCGGTTCATTGTATTATTCCACCCTTGCTGATGGTAATCCAATCTAAAGTGGGATCATCGCTTCTGTTCCATAAGTCAGATTGAATAGCGATTCTCCCATTGGTATACGAGGAGTTGTTCGGTATGTCCATAGGATCGAAATTGAACATCTATAAAAGGGAGCTAATTGAATAGTATTGATAATGGCAATTTTGGACTGAAACTCTTTCAATTTAAATATTCTTCATCTATTGTTCATCACTCTCCACTGACTTAAGCATCGAAATATCTCCGTCGGACACAATTTTGATCAGTGTGGACTTCATTTTACAGGTGTTCTTTACCAGCGATGGTCGCTAAAGGAGATTGGTCGCAATAGTGATCTTATTGATCAGTTGTGCGGATCTCACTGCATATACATTTTATGGGAGATGAACTCGTTGGCTGACTGGATGGTTATATTTATTGCGAATCATTCAGAGCTGTTGTTTTAGATTGGTGTTGATAAAATTTTCGATCATTCAAAGATATTTTATTATTTAATTTTTTTGAATGTATTCATATAAGAAATAAGTGAATGATCCATTCTAATAATAAAAAAAAATATATATATTGATCATTATAAAATAAAAATTTTAAAGGAACTTATTTGGGAGTGTTGCTAAGAAGTTTGAACAGTTAGGTGGTTAAATGGTATATATAACCCTAGCATATTGTAAGCCTTCGCTCGTAGGTCAGGGATAAGTTTTCGTAACAAATCAATCAATCGTCAATGAAATATAAAAAAATAATATGAGATATTATATATAAAAATTGATGAGATATATGATAATTGATGAAATATAAAATTTTTTATTAATTTATTATAAATTTAATATGATATTAGTGTTACAACGAATATGTATTCGTAGATGAAAGATCTGATTGATTGGTTGAATAGATTAGGGTTGCGATCCATTGATGACGTACTACCAAATAGCAAAGCAACAAACATGCCTGTCCCACGCCCGTAATGATCCGATTAACTCAATAATTTTTTAATCTAATTGCCAATTATTATTCAAAATTATGGAAAGGCCAATTTACAGTACCGCCAACGACGTTGTACAATGAAAAAAGAATCATGAAAGTACGGCGAATAATTAAAGGTCACAAAGAAGATGCAGGTAACCTGGCTTAGGGGCCGAACATTTACAATGGAAAGCAGAAGCTCATAATTAATAAATAGAAAAGTGTGATGCCATTATTCTTCGAGACTGTGCCAAAGATGATGTACTGGACGTGCACGCGAAATAATGCACTCAGATCTGTATGAGCCGATCGACATTCGACGCGTGGATTTGTGTTGGGGCCCTACAGCAACGAATGGCAGGAATTTTTTTTGGGGCCGACACCACCGACTCCCACCCGCCGTGGTCGGTGGTCACCGTCACAAAGTCTGTCTGTTTTCCTTTGTCAATTTTATTACGTAGGTTGCGTTAGTTTAAGGAGACCTTGACCGGACGTCCTCGAGGCCCACGGTGTTTTCTGGTGAGTTCTAGTGCGGGGCCCACCGGTCGAGTGGCGTCTTGTATCGGCGTCATCGTGACAGCGTCCGCCGCTCATCAGGCGCAACGCGCCGGGTTCACTGTTCGTTGTCGATTTCGTTCCTCGTGGAGAGTCTCTGGCGACTCTCGCCGGCGAGCCACCGAATGCAGTTGAAGCTTGGCTGTGTGTGCTCATACAGCAAACAGCAAACGGAATTTTTGTGAGGATGGTTTGCTCCGCGTGAACCTTGACGCGGACAGCTGTCCTGCCTGATCACGTGAGAACGGCACGTGGTAGGTGGTGAAAGCAACGAAAATGTCGCAGTCGGCAAAGGGCTCCCTCGAAAGCTTGCTCAAGTATTCTACCAAAAAAAAAAAAGCTTGCTCGGATAGTTTTCTGCAGAATAATTCCTAGTTCCTTCTAAATTTGTAGGAAAAAATTGTTTGAAAAAATCTTTTTTTTTTAAAAATTTTCGTCCTGTCATTAATCAGCTATACTGGAAGAAATCTATCTTAAAAATGGATATGCGGAATATGAAGAACATTTTGAGGGAAAATACAACGTCAGATTAGAATTAGAAAAAAAAATCATATATTATTTAATTTTAGATATTAGGGTGGGAGAAAGGCTCGAGCGATAGGAGAGGGTTAGAGTGACACTACAATCTAAAACACTGGTATATAACCTTCAAGTCACGTCAACAACTTCAACGATAGCCACCCTTTAATAACATTAGGATTTGAACGATAATCCCAATTCGACAAAACTCGAACCATTCAATATTCAATAAACATGTTAGTTGGGTTAGGTTCAAAATTTGAATCCAATTTAAATTTTTAAACAAATCTAAATCATGTACTTTTTAATCCATCCTAATCTATTTCCATTCGTATATCATCCATGTCTAAATAAGGCCGAAAAAAGAGGTCCAGCCCAATGCACACGTAATCTGGCCCAATCTGAAAAACAAGTCCAATCATATAAACTTTCTCCTTCTTCATTCTCAATATATTTTCTAATTCATAGAAATAACCTTAATTTACACTATTTCTAATTTTCCATCTCAACGACCACATCTCTTATCTATTTTTATTTAATTATTATTTAGGCATTCAATTTTGTTGTTTATTTTGATGAATTTTTTATTTCGAATTAAAATCTTTGGAACAAAAATTCAAATTTAAATAGGCTCTTTTCAATTTTTTATTTTAAAATAATTTTATAATTAATTACCATTTATTATAATTTAGCTACGAAAGAATGGCTAGATGCTTGATTTGAATAACAAATCCGGCCGAATAAGACATTTTAGGTTTTGTTTTAAGTCATACTTAATCCTAACATCAAATTGAACAATTTGTCCGGTCTAAAATCCTCACCAGGGACTGATTCAATAATGGGTTACGTTCAGATTTAAAATTATGCTCGAAATATAAAAACGGATCAGGTCGTCACGCATGCTCTTGTCATACCGGGCCCATTTGCAACACTCATGTAAGATTCTAAGCGTAGATTTTTTTTAAAAAAAAATAAAATCTCCAGGTTACGACATTTAGCTCTTCTTACGTCAGCAATTTTCCCAAAAACAAACCCACTTGGGGTGCAAGAAGTGGTTGCTTTCTCTTTTTTACATTTCTATATTCCTTTGGGAGATTGGAAGCATTAAATTATGGGAAATTTTCAATGTCCTCCTTCCACCTCCCCCAAAGAAAGAGTGTGTGTGTGAGACGCGAAGCGACGCCATCCACTTCGGAGTTCAGACCACCCTTTCCCACCGGCACGGCAACGAAGACACCGTCAGGCGTCCGTGAGATGGAGTCCGGGAAGCGGAAGCGGGCGGCGGACGGCGTCGGCGACGACCGCCAGTCGAGATCACGGGGCGTTGAGGGCGATCGGGCGGTGACGGACGAGGAGGTGGAGGAATTTTTCGCGATCCTCCGCCGGATGCGCGACTTCTCGCGGTGCTTGGCCGTCGACATCGATGGCGGCGGGGCCGGCCGGCCTAGGGAGGTGGCGGATGGATCCATGCGGGTCGCCGCGCGGTGGAGCCCGACGTTCGCGCGGGAGGACTTCGCGGGTCCCGGCGCCGGCAACGAGGACGGTGGGAAGGGTAGCTCGGAGGCGGAGGAGGAGGCGGCGGCGGTGGAGAGGGAGACGGAGAAGTCGACCCCGCGGTGCCTCGATCTCAACGCGGAGCCGGAGCCGGAAGGTCGCGTCGTCTCGAGCCCACGCGGTGAGTCTACCGCCTCACGCTGCGCCCGTGCGCCCGCCTAACGATCCGGCTGCTCCGGGACCCAAAGTCCATGCGGTATTTCACCTATGTTTGTCTTCTTATTTTCTTGTATAATTCAGTTTGTCTTCCTAATTATTATGTAATTTTGATGAGAAACGCTTGCTCTGGGTGAGCTTGGGCTATAAATGCTTCTATTCGAAATAATAGAGATTAGGTTAGCAAGGTGAGTAAAGAGCGAAGAGAAACATAGTTTCTGTTCTATAAATACAAGCTGTTTTCTTCTGTGCCATTTGTTTATTTGTTGCAAAAAAAATAGCAGGAGATCAAATGACATGAAAGCAAACTATGTCAGGATGTGTGTGTGAATCAGTATTAAGCCATACACCAAAAAAAAAAAAAAAAAAATCAATCCGATCATGTAATTGGAAAGTTCATATAACATGGTTTCCATGTATGTTTTGGTAGTGTAACTTATGAAGCTGTACTGAATTTTCTCATGCATGCTTGCATGTTACTCGATGATCGAATCCCATTGCAAGTATTGTTCTCCTACATGCATGACTTCTGTGCTTGCACGGTTGGTCAAAAGTTTCAGATTGATATTTAAAGAAGCGCGGGGCGCTCCTGTGTGACTATAATTGGGAATACCACTATTTGCAGCAGAGTCTGTTGGGTTCTCACCCCCAGACATCAACTAGATGGTCCTCTTGCATTAAGAAATATGGTGCTATGGGCCTCTTTGGGGGACAACGTTACATCCATTTACTTGTGCATGTCAAAAAATTGCTAAACTGACATTAAACCAGATCATGAAAAATGAAAAAGAAGAATTACTCGAAAGAAAAGCAAAAATGATGAAGAAGAAAATGTGAATTGGGGGCAAGAGAATGTGATTTGCTGCCTGAGTCGCCCAATGGAACCCTGTAATTCGGAGTTTCTCAATGCCAGCCCTCATTTTTCGGCCTTACTATATTGCCTGGATGTTAGTTTAACATTGCTTTTTATTTGTTAGCGATACATGTCAATACCCGAAGAACTTATTTGGTCAAAAAATTTGTGTTAATATCACCAGTATTTGGCTGGGCGGTGCATGGTACAGTACGCATGGCATGTGAGATGTTTATTACAGGGTCCCCCCATACACTTCCCTGCACCCCCACCCCCTGGAAAAAATAAAAAGAGAATGGTTCCCCTGTGGCCCACAAATTAAAATAAAAGATTATACTATGTGATGCAATGCTAGACCTAACTTTCAGTGTTTTTATGTCGGTTTAGCGTTGATCTTGTATGTTACTCGAGCTTAGCTTTTGAGAAACCAAGTTGATGTATTCTTCTGGTCAAATTGTTTATATTAATATTTAATATCGTAGCCATAATCTGATCGTCCACTATTTTTCCTCTCTTTATGCCAGGTCTTCAGGGAAACTCGGAACTAGTGATGAGTTTTATTGTTAAGAAGATATAGGTTGTGCATGAGTTTAAAACTCTGAAATAGTCATCATCAGTCATCCTAAGGGATATTATTATCCACTCAATTTTAAAATCCAAGACCGCTGCTCCCTATTAAGTGTTACATTTATTGAGCCTTATGTCTCAAGGTGTTGCATATGTTTAGTTTGTATGGAATTATAATTCCAATCTTAAGAACACGACACTTGACACCATGCACATGCACAGTAGAGTGGACTCAATATTCTTGGGATGTAGATTGGCTAAAATTTGTCAATAAATGACGTAGGTTAATATGCAGATCTATCATACAACGTACATAAAATTTTCAAATGTTGGTTCATATCCAAAATAAAAATTGTTTAGAGAAAAAATTAACTTGTAAACAAGCAAAATAAGAGATCGTCTCTATATATATATATATTTTTTTGGTACAAAATCTGGGAAGAGGGGCGAGACCGGCGTAGCCATTCCTCTGACAAGGTCCCTTTCCACCTGGAGTCATTTCACTTTGGCACTTACTCGGGACTTGAACCTTGGCCGTGGGGGGGTGGGGAGCTCAAGCCCATTACCATTGGGGTACCACCGTGGTGGCAGGGATCGTCCCTAATTCAATAGGGGAACTCTCGACCTTCAAATTGAGAAAATGGTAGAAATAAAAAAGATGGACATGAGAACAAGGGAAAGATTATCTTTCCCCGAAGAAAACTGGGGTTAAAGGAACAAAAACAATTATATCGATTTCCCATTATTATTTTTCGCTAGATGTCCTGATTCTTTGCTGAAACCTTTTGTAAAGGCTCGATCGCAGGCCTGATGACAAAAAGATAGGCGAGAAGTTTCTTCTTGATCGCTCCTTTGAGTTGGCTTCTACGCCCTCCCCCTCTTCTCCTAACTTTTCTCTTCAATAGCGGCCCATACTTATTAATCGAGCACGACAAAGCACTTTGTTGCTAGGGAGGAACGAAGATAAATGGATTTCTGCAGAGAAAATTTAAATACTCCATCCAAAATCTCACCGAACCTGAAATGAGCTATGCTGGGGAGGTCTTTATACGAAGCTGCAAGGGTGACGAAGAAGATGGATTGACTGGTCTGTATACATCGTGCGTGACATTTCTGCTACATTTGGAATATAATTTGTTACATCCGATTACATCTTGCACAGCAACATGGCGAGTGTCAAAAGAATATACCCAAAAAAGGTCAGAGCACCTAGGCAACATGATAAGATAGACGTTACGATTACACGACAAGCATATCTAAAGTTCAGAACAGGGAATCCACTTGTGTGCATCTGCCACATCCATGACCGGAAAAAGAAATGGGGTCGTAGAAATTTTGGATTTGCCTTCTTTTATTGGATTGCTGGAAAGTATATCAGATATTGGTTGGATCACCCAATACTCATCGGTCCATATCTATCTCGGTTCGGATCAGATGCGGATCGAATCTATTTAGATGGATAAGAAGAGTCAGAACAGATAAAAAAATCACCATATAAATATTATAAAATAAATATATTTTGAAGTAAAAAATTTAAATTAAGATATCGTATCGGCTCGAATTTGGGATGGGACATATTATTACTGTATCCGATCCGAATTTCAAAATGAATTTGGATCAAAATACCCGATAAATCAGCTAAAATTATTATCTCTATCTTTTAGTACTAATTATATTTTTTGATTAAAAATATTTGAAAAGTAAAATAAAATTCCATGCACACCAGTGGACAATGCAGGGTACATGGTTCCTTCCAATTTCAAAAATTTGTTGATCTTTTTTTTCCCCTGCAATTAGCCCAAATGCTTAAATTTCTTAAAACAATTTATTTTCCAAGACTTTTTTTTTTTTTTACAAGCAACCGAACAAACCCTAGTGTCTTTCATACGGGCACGGTACTCCCTTTACACGAAGGCAATCAAGTTGCTTATGGTTTGGATGCTTTGAGCTTAGAATCTTCTTCTACTGTTAATAACCTGTTTGTCTGCCCATTCTCTTCAGCATGGTCTCCACCCTCAGGTAAACCCCAAGGAAAAAGAAATTTTGCACTAAAAATCCACTTTATTTTTACTTCTACAAGTTCCGTACCACGTTTGTTGATTTACTTTATTGAAAAGTTGGACAGCTTTATTATTTCATCATGTGATACCTTAAATGAATGCACAGTAACTGCACATGGAACAAGCATCAATGTGTATAAATATATGCTTTCCTAGTTTTCATGTGAGTTTGGATATAAATAAAAAGAAATCTTTTTTTTTTGGATAAAATGTTTTTTATTAGAAATAAAAATAGCGAATTTTCTTACAAATTTTGATGATTGGTGCACGGGAACGGCAAACCATTCGGCTTGCAACTTCCCATTAAACTACCTCCTATGTATTGCACGGATTCGTGTGATTTACACTAATCAAACTCGTAGATGATTGATCTTTATGCCGTGCCGGCTATCAAGATCAGAAGATGGCACTGATACTAAATGTCTGACACGTTACCTTCCAGTTTCGGCCCCTAGACATTTTGGATTTTAGCCAATTCAAGGCCATCAACAGTCCTACCTCAGAGTCTGGGGCCCATAATTAAACTGTAACCTTGTGACTGCAGCTTTCAAGCGAGTGGACTCCAAAACGGTTCCAGGTTGCATCTTTCGCACGAATAAATGATTGATCTTTTTTTGTGACATGAATTATTTGATATATTTTATGTAACTTTCAAAGCACGATATCTATTTTGTGATTCATCCAAGAGAGAGGTTTGAGGATTTTGAAATCCCGTGCAAAACACCATCCAGTTCTGATGTCATGAATCATTCTTTTGCGCGAAGGATACCACCCGAACCTGTCTCCAGCCTCAAAAGTGTCTCTTGAGGCAAACTTTTCGAGGCGGCTGCGTTCAGAAGCTTCTACTGGAAAAAAGGTTCAGCTAAAATGAAACTGGCGTGTCATGGTAGAGCACTTTGTCCCTCGTCCAATGACAAGTGTATCACAAGATAAAGCAATGAGATGCGAAGCATGTTAGCTAGAAGGCAACGGTGGAGAAAAATGTTCTCAGTGGTCACAACCTTCAAGGAGAATCCAACGCTTCAAATATATATTTCTTTTCCCCACTCCAAGCCAAAGAGAAGTTGCTCGGCTTGTTTGATGGGGAAAAGGTTCCCATGCGGTTGCCATGGCTTCCATGTTTTGCCGGTGGAAGTGCTGATAAATAGTTTCACAGAAAGCCCGTGAGCAAGCCTTGCCTACATTTTTATGCTCACCACCGTCACAGGTTGGATCAAGCAACAAATTATTTGAATGGCCGGCCGGTCATTGGGCAAATGAGAAATGCATGAGAAGAAATTTGCTTCTTATGACAATAATTGCTCTCCACGTATGATAGAGACTAGATATTAGCACGTGCTTAGCAGGTGAATGCAAATATAGGTCTACACGCAATTAGACTTGCATCACAATGAGAAAGATACGTGGAAAAAAGAAAAGATTCAGATAAACCTTTCCAAAAGAAATCCTAATAAGTATGACACTTGTCTAAATTTTTTGACTCATGTTTGGATTTTTCTTTCCTCGTGGACTCTTATGCTGTTCCAGTTTCATTATATGGTTCCACTTTCCTTCTTTTCTCTTGCATCATCTCTCTCTTCTGATAAGACTCTATTTTGATTTATTTGAATGAAGGAAAAGAAAGAAACAGGAAAAAAAAAAAAAAGAAAAGAAAAGTAGAGAATCATTTGATCAAAAGCGAAAATTCAAAAAGAAGTGAAGAAGATCAAAAATAAAAAAAAAAGAAAAAAAAAAAGGAGAGGGAGAATTTCTTCTCTCCGAATCTCTCCACTTCCTTGGAGAGAAGACCGAAGAAAACAAAGAGAGAGAATACAAATTGCTTCTTTGGTTAGAAGAGGAAAACGAATCTTTTTTCTCATCTTTGTTAAACTATAAAAAGAAAAGAAAAGTTGAAAAGTTTAAATTCCATCCTTTAGACAGCAAATCAAGAGAAAAATGAGTAAAATACACAGAAGAGATCTCTTTCCAAATTTGTATTTTACTCTCTTTAAAAATAGAGAGATTTAAATATTTCTCTTTCTTTTTTTTTTCTTTTGAGTTTCAAATTTTTTTTTCTTCTCCCCTTCATGTTAAACATTTATTTTTTTTTTTAATCTTACTTCTACCCTTTTCCCCTTTTTTTCGCTGTACCTTTTTTTATGTATCCAAACATAGAATAAAATGACAGGTTTGGAGAGAAATCAGATCCTTTTGACGTTCGTCTCTTCTCTTTTCACATACCATCTAAATAAGATATTTTAAATTCCTATAATTTTATTTGTTTTATAAATTTTAAATCAAATAAAAGAAAATTGATTGCTCTCCTATTTTGTCCTAAACAAGAATTCTTATTTTCTCTCTTCATTTTCTCTTCTCTGAATTTCAATCCAAAAAAATTATGTAAGAAATCAAAATTATGGTTTCGAGCTTTTGAAGCAGCTTACCTAAAGTCAGCCGTCAAGCCTTTTCCTATTATCTGTTCTAGTGCTATATGAATATCAATTAATTAGTAGAAAATGATATATAAGTTGAATATCAAATACCTTATAATAATAATCTTTTTGTAATAAGGCATGTTCCAAAATGACTCCTTGCCTCCGATCTATAAATAATAAAATTTTTATCCTACGGAGTTACAGTTCCAGCGACTCTTCTGGAAAGAGAAATCAGGGAAATGCCTCGACAGAAAAGTTTGGTAGAACCCTAGCTGTTCGCTGAGAAGAGCTGTCCTCTAATACATAACTAAAATATGAGCAACAATATTTAATAACCGATCGGCTTTCCAATTGATAGCACCAAGACTATCCAATAATAACATTTGGATGAAGACATTTACTCATGTGAAATTAAATCCTTTTGTCCGTCGGGGCGGACAGGACCACGTGCGCCACATCGGTTCCGTTTCAACCCATCCTTACCTTGTGGTCGTCCTCACTTAAATGGAAGTCGTTTCAGCGAGGGGAAGAAAGTTGGTCGCTGCGAGGGTGGGAGTCGGAGATAAGGATAAAGACGAGACGTGTAGGGTTGGAACTTTGCTGGGACACCGCTGCAGTGATAAGTTTAGGCCTCGAATAAAGAGCCACGCCGGTGGTCACTTTTGGCGAATCCCGTCCGAATCCGAGACTCTTCCGCAAGTTGGCGCTGTGCGCGACAAAACAAACGGCCGAAAAATATCAGGATACGGTGTTCGCATTGGTAAGAAGAAGAGTGATGTGACCCTGTCGCTGGTGAATTTTGTAAAATTATGTCTACTTGTTGCTATGATGGTGGGAGTGAAGCTGTTGTAGATGATTATCTTCTTTGGAGAAACATTGTTGGTAAAGTATGAACCTGGCGCCATTAATCGGACACAAAATCTCCTCTTAACGAAAGTAACCGTTTTGTAAGCTTCCTAGGAATACTGATACTTATCCTTTTGTTATGTGGAATTAGAATTGATATGTATGGTTCACATCCCATGAATGGAGCTCCCTACAAGTACACGAGCATTAGACGAGTTGACTTTAATGATCAAAAGCTTGGTTTCGAAGATAAGAAATGAAAATGTCCAAATCAATCCAATATAATGATAATAAATGATGTCCTCAAATCAATCCAATATGATGATGATCATGTCCTAGCGGTCTGCAACCGCGGACTAATTTATAATCGGGATTGGATTGTTGGGATGCAAAGATATCAGCCTTCTAAAAGTTACCAAAGAAAAAAAAAAAAAAAGACGGCAGAAGAAGTCTGCAAATGCGAGCACGAGTCATGATGCAGAGCAGACATGACGCCACCAAATGGGCATGCATGTGGATGGAGCAGACATAATGCGCTGCAGAAAACGGCGCAGGCCTGAGGTGGCGCGCATGGCATGGCCAGACCATACAGCTTGCTGAGCAATATGGACGAAGAACACGTGATTATCTATAGATATTTCGAATAATGGAACTAGAGATGTCTTCTCGGTGCAATCACGGAAGAAAGAACTTTTAGAAATTTTCAGTAAACTCCAGGGCAACAAGAATCTAATATTCAAAATTCAAACTAGAGACGTCTTCTCGGTGCAATCACGGAAGAAAGAACTTCTAGAAATTTTCAGTAAACTCCAGGGCAACAAGAATCTAATATTCAAAATTCAAGCAGTCACTCCCCAAAGCAGGATGCAGCCGTGTATGGCTCTACACTTCTGTTTGTTGTCACAAAATGTATGAATCCTGATCACTTTGGATTAGAGTTGAAATCAGATTATACAGATCCATATTTATATTTATTTTATCTGATAAAAATATAAATACAGATATAGATATTATTCAAATATAAAAATTTATATCTATATTTATTTAAAATAGATACGAATATAAAATTCAGATACTAAAAATATGGATATAATTAAAGATAATTGAATATAAATTACAGAATCAAAGATATTAGTAAATAGATGATAAATTAAATTAATAGTATATTTATATAGTTATATATTTTTTAAAAAAACTAATAAATATTATATAAAGTTATATAGGATTATAGGTAGCCTTGGATATTCTGATATGGATGTGATAGTTATCTATTTATATCCATATCCATTTTGTTTTGATACATATGGATACAAATATAAATATTAGACAGATTCTCAAATTTCTATTAATATTCAAATTGATTCAGATATCAAAATAGATTCGAACGGATATTATCATACCATTTTCACCCGTACTTTGGGTTTAGAACTGTCTTCATAGGTGTCTCAAGCCCAAACTATATTCATTTTGAGTCAGACCATGGATCAGATTTATTTTAAAAAAATTAATATTTTATAAGCTTGAGCCCGATATAATCAAGTTTAAATGGATTATGGTTGGGTTTAGCAATAAAAATCCAAACCCAAAATATAGATAAGATTCAAATTCATATCCAAATATGATTAAAACTTTGTATACCTGTGCCCAATACTAAACTCAAAAAAAAAAAAAAAGGTCAAAGTTTGATTATAAATTAAGTATTTAAAATTAACTAATATAATATCTTTGGATTTTTAAATTATTTAATGTATCAAAAACATTACATCATACACGAACTAATATGAAAAATGATTATAATACAAAATATAAAGATCATGGCTAGAAGAGGATATTTACTCCATTATTATTTTTATCCTCTAAGCATCTGTGCAACCAAAAAACATGAAGAACCAAAGAATTCATGAATCATAGTAGTTGTAAAATGATCTATTTATTATTAACAATAACTATACACATGCCATACATTTTCTTTTGGTGGAACAAGACGGGTTATAATTTGCAGATTCGATTGTTTTCTATTCAATTAAAAAGAAGAAAATTATATATATGTATATGCATGGAAAATGTTAGGAAATTTTTCTAACAATCTTGAGAGAGAGAGATTGATGATTCGACACAGGTATGGAAATACAAATATGCACCGTTTATATATATGTGTGTGTGCGTGTGTACGCCCTTATCCAAGACCTGAACCTCTTTCAGGGAAAGGAGGGCTTTTTGTGACCTTGAGTGCTATCACTTGCTTCAGTAGAAATTTCAGAAACAATAACATCATCCTCTTATTAGATGTAATATGGATGCTAAATATATAGAAAACTGAGAGAGATGAAAGCGACAACAATTTGCAAGCTTTATACTAGCGGAGAACTCAAGAAAATTCAATGCAACCTCCCGTTCGATATTTTGCGTTGAGCATCTCTTTACCATCCCAACTCCCTCTTGGTATCTCACATACCATATTGCTGTGGGACAAAGGATCGAGTGCTTAGGATTGACCAACTCAGAATCACAATTTCTTTCCAACTTCATTAACACTCACGATGTGAAGTTTCAAACGAATGAGAAGGCTCCAAGGAAGGGCAACCTTGTTGGGAAAATTCACTCGGAGGAAACGAGGCAGGAAAATATATATTACGAGAATTGCATTGCTCAAAATTTGAGAAAACAACTACCCCAAAATAAAATAATTAATCCAAGAAGATTAATATTTCATCATCGTAACGATTAACATGGACCAAGACATTTCACTGAATTGTAGAATAGTCTTTACTTGATGCTATCTGATGTCGCAAGGGTCCAGAGGATAGATGGCAAAGTCGGTCTTGGATTGAGCTGGAGTGCTCCTAAGTATAATTTAGTGAAGTCCACAAGAAATCCTGCAAAAAAAGTCTCTGGTGGGATACCCTCAGTATTAGGATCTTCCGATGATTAAATCAGCCGAAATCTTAAGAATCAGTAGTGAAAATAGAAAAACTAGAAAATGAGACAAAGAATTTTGAGAGTAGAGAGGACTCTTGTTCCCTTTAGCAGGGAAGCTGAAAGAAATTCAGCAAAATCTTAATTCTGTGACTTCTGACATACTTCTCGGAGAGTACGTTACTCCTCTTTATATAGAGAGAAGTTACTTAACTATCAAATAATAGAGAGAATTTGTTAGGCCATTAGTTTGTTCTAACGGAATGATCAGCTGTATAAAGATCGTGGATTATTTATCTATGTAGAGATTAGCTGTAGAATGGCTGGAAGACTGTAGAATGGCTGGAAGACAGCTGCAGTTGGATTGGCTAACAGCTGTGAGGTAACTGTCTGTGTATTTTAAAATTATATCAGTTACGTCGGTATTTGTACGACGTCTCATATGGTAGATCGGCAAACAACCAATCTGATCATATTTTATCTATCAGTAATTAGCTATGATCAATTTAGATCGGCATATAAATGAGCTGAAGTTTGAATTAGATCGATATTCAGCTGATCTAAATTATTTTAATCAATAATTTTTAGATGATTCTGATTTTATTATATGGCTCGATGATGAGGTTGGTTTTTATATACTAACACCAAATATGATAAACCAACCAGCAACCATTTCTCAAAATATTTCTCAAACTTTTTCAAAATGTAAAGCTGCGTGAAAAGAAAAACAGGTGCCCGTTCCATGCGTTACGACAGTATTGGTATTATTCGCAAAACACCATTGAATTTTTGCAAGTGCAACACCTGACGCCGCCTACATGACTTGTCCAAACTATAAAGCTGCGGACCAATACAGAAAAATCCTCATTCCATGTCAGAGGGTTGGTATAAATCATGAAATCACCATAAGGATTTCAAGTGTGCATACTTGTATGACATGTTGAATTAGATTTTTTTTCCTTTCTTTTTTCTATGTTGCAGTGCAAAAAATTCTCAGGAGGATCCCTCGGAACTTCAAATAAGGCGTCGTTTCTTAAATGGCATGTTGGGATTGAAGCTTTTTCACTTATATTTCAGTCTTAAAGTTTTTTTTTTTTTTCAAAAAAAAATATCAAATAGCTGTTCACCCTTTTCCATTGATACACCATTCATTTACGGACTCGGCCTGTGCATATTGGTTGAAAAATTTTGATAACAGAGACCACCCCACTCCTGCCACGTCAGGTAAAGAAACAAGCGGCGTCGCTCGCGTGTTGCTCCTTCGAAGCACCCAAAGGCCAAGGTTTGGAAGAACGGCCAATGTGGTCCACTTGTCACAAAGACTAGTTAAAGTGTCAAATCACAAGAGTCAAGCATGTGCGACATCCCTTTACGGCCGTTCCCACGACATTATTTAGAGAACAGATGCCGCACGTAACCTTCTCAGCATTCCCCTAGCAATAACAATAATCCCACCCATCTTCCCACAGAAAAACAATAATACCACCGATCTAACCGTTAGCAAACTTGGGGCCTCATTTCTTAGCTTTTTTTTTTTTTTTTTTTTTCATCTAACAAAATTTACACACGCATCTCAAATTCCTGCACAATAGATCCCAACTTCGTATCATGATTACATCATATCAGACGTATATAGCAGCCTTTGTAGAACAATTCCTGCATCTCTATCAAAACTTTGTATATATAAGATTCCAATGGTCATTCGACACAGCAAGCCATACAAGCCCGAATAGAATCGTTCCTTTTTTCTTTTGGTAAAGCGATAGAACCGCTCCTCTTTGTCGACACCCACATGCCATGGTCCAAAAAATCACCGGGCACAGGAGAGTAATTGAAAGGGGCAAATAAGACCCTTAAGATACAAAGTTTTACATATAAATGGACATATACATGCCATGACCCAAAATGACCGAGCCGACCACTTCCTAACATTTCTTTTATACAGATTCCACGCCGAAACTTAGATATAAAAAACAAAACCACAATGACTAAAATCCAGTACAGGGACTGAAATAAAATACAAAGGTTGGCTTGCCGCCTCATTCTCTCACTCTCCCTCCCTCCTTATTCCGTATCTACATAAAAACTTTAATTACAAACAAACAAAAAAGATTGATAGCTGGGCAAATGTACAACAGGAGAACAAACCAGTTTTCCATATTCCCTCTCAAAACATGGACTCTTGTTTAACTCCTCTTGGATTAGCATCTAAATGTAGTTGTGGATTGTTGATGTTAATATTCCTCTCTTTTCCCCTTTTTTATCTCAGGTGTTCCAGGGGAAATCGAGCACTAGGGTTTGTGTTATAAATATGTGCAAGTGTTTTTATGCCACAGCTGTGATGCTGCAGCTCCGGCGATCGCGATTGAGGCAATCAAAACCCTCGATTCTCACGGCGGCCGGCTTCAGGCCAAATTTGGCACGGACGCAGCCTTTCCGCGGCGACATCGGCGAGCCGGATGGAACCGGGAGGGCGGCGATAGGCGCCGGCGGTCGGTCCTCACCGAAACGGGCGTCTTGGACCACCGGGTTCGCCGCCCGGCTTGGCGGAGAACCGCAGAAGAACGGGGGTGACGAGGCCGCCTGTTCCCCACCCTGTAAAAGACCACAATGGACGGAGGAGATTAGTTCGTGATACAAAATTTTATTATGCGCATATACCTAAATCTTTTTTTGAAAAAAAATCCAGAGATATTAAAGAAATCAATCACAATGCGAGGAAACATCCTATGATCATATTTTCCGTTTGCCCCCGAACCACAGCGGGACCAAACAGACCCAGCAATCAAAGCCATCTGATCTTTAGTCACGGTGGATCTGACGGCTGACAAACAGATTCCGTTCGGTGTACCCTGAACCTCATCCGTCAGATCTTGATCGAGGATACATATTTTTTGGCACAAAAAAGTAAATATATCCCGCTTTTTTTTGGGTAAAATAGTTAATATTTTCTCGGAGAAAATATCCAACTATTAATAATTATATATATATACATATATATATATATATATATATATATATATATATATATATATATATATATATATATATATATAAAGACTGGCTTCTCCGACCATTTTTTCAGTAAATAAATTTAATTTAATTTAATATTTACCAACCGATGGATCTAAAACTGGGAGGGAAGATTAGAAATTTCACCTTTGTTATAAATAAATCGAGAAGCTCCGCCCCGGCTTTGGAATCCGAGAGATCGGCCTGATGACTGTTGGGAAAGAGAAGAAAAGGAGAAGGAATCAGAAAGAATGATACAGAAATTAGCAAGTGTCTAAGAGGATGGGGAAAGGAGGCGGGGGTAATTACCTGGCGTGCCACCGGAGGGGACGGACGGGGTCGGGGGCGGCGGAGAGGGGGGCAAGGCGACGGGGCTTTGGGCAGAAAACGGGGGGCCTCCGGTCGGCGACGACGGAGGAGGAAGCCCCCCGCATCTCGTCACAGGCAGCGAAAGCGTTCTGCTGCATCGCGCAGTGGTTCATCTTCGATCACCCCCTCGAGATCCGCAGTTAGAACGCCTGCCCAACAATAAAACCGGTAAATCTTCGCTACTCTGCACCTAAAAAGCGCCAGATCGACCGGGAAAAAACAGGGATTTTGATGGATCTGGAGGAGTTGAGCTCAGAAAGGGCGAAGAGGCTCTTCTCGTAAATTCAAAAGATCGAATTTTCAGCTGGTTTTCGGACAGAAACCGATTCAACTTCGAAAAAAAAAAAAAAATCCAACCCGGCTCAAAATAAAACAGCTCGAAATCCATAGATCTGGTGGAGAAGGCTCCGAAGGTGCGAAAAATAGAGAAAACTCTTAAAAATCGTATCTCAATTAACTTCAAATACAAGCATACAGCACGAGAAATGAAATAAAAAAAAAAGCTCGCATCAATAAGAGAAGAAGATCCCATCCCATAAAAAACCACAAAAAAAAAAAAAAAAAAAATTACAAGAGAGACCTAAGCGTGGAGGGGACAACAGAAACATCGGAGAGAAGGAAAGAGATCGTACCTTAGCTGCCTCTCTTTTCTAAGAGAGGGAAGATGGTGAAAACCAGAGCGATGAAAGGGGAGGCGGCGTGAGAGGAAGAAGGCGAGGAGGGTTGGGAAGAGATATATAATGGAGATAGAGAGAGAAATATAGAAAGAATTTAAAATAATAAAAAAAGAAGAAGGAGGGTTGGGAAGAGATATATAATGGAGATAGAGAGAGAAATATAGAAAGAATTTAAAATAATAAAAAAAGAAGAAAGAAACCAGCAGAGAGGAAAATACGCGGAAGTATCATATAAGCGGACACAGACAACAGCAAAGATCCCCGTAATCATGCCAATTATCTTTTTGATAAATATATTATTATCTCGGGAAAGAAATAATTATCAATAATTTATTAGTTTATTATATCGTATTTGTTTATTTTTTCACGTGGCTGGTATCTCTCGTGGAAAGCGCCGTCGAGGTTGGCACCCACTCGTCAATTATTCGGTCTTTTTTATAATAAAGAAAATCTGATTTTTAATGGCGGGTAAGGTGCCCGTGGAGAGGACGACGCTCTCACTCTTCTGCTGCCCTCCTAAAGCCCGGTTCGTCCGTCCTCCCTTTTTTTTTTTGGATTGAAATTATAATTTTATCTACAGGAACTTGTGTGTGCAACAAGTGGAAGCAGATAGCCAACAAGTTGTTTTTTTTTTGATTGAAATTACAATTTTATCTACAGAACTTGTGTGTGCAACAAGGGGAAGCAGATAGCCAACAAGTTGTAACTTATACGAGCCCAAAAATTATTGAGATGCACATTGAATATAATATATATACCCATTATCATATCTAATTCTGACAATTCATACATTTTGTGAAGTATATAAAAATATATGATGGAAAAGAATGATTGAATTATATGTCCAAAAATAACATCTGCTGTTGTGGATCGGGCATTTAGAGGCTGAGCCTCGAAAGTCCCATATCGGTTGCAGTCAAGAGTGTCTACTGCTTAAAAGTGTGAAATCTCTCTTACTCACGTGAGGCACTTTTTAGGGACAAAATCGTGAGGAAAAGGAAGGAAGGTTCGTCACTTTTGACACGTAAACCACATCATCTGCTATTTATGTACATTGTATTTTCTTATAGCTGTAAATTAGCAACAGAAACGACGAAGAAAATATTATTGACAACATCATAAGGATAAATTAGCAACAAAGACGACGAAGAAAATATTATTGACAACATCAGTAGGATATAGGCATCATGAACAAAAATTTGTTACATCTCGAGAGATAATACCCCAAGATGAATATGAAGAAGGAAAATCGCTGCCACCAACTGCATCCCTTCGGTAAAAAATATTGGATACTTGAAATTATGAAATCAAAGATAGCTTGTAAAGCATAACAAATTCTGACCATCTGATAATGAAACCAAAGATAGCTTGTAAAGCATAACAAATTCTGACCATCTGATAAATCCTGCATCCATATAGAAGATCCAATGTAAGAAAGAAATATTTGTATTAGCAACTGGATGAACTTTCTGTTAATCCTACGAGATAACAGAAAACCCATGTTAATAAAATAATATTTTTTTTCTTTTTTTGATATTTTTCTGCTCTTATTTTCTTTTTTTTTTTCTTTCTTTTTGATTCTGCTTTTTTGATTCTTCATTTTCAATTTCTTACCCTTTTTCTTTTGTTTTTTCAGGGATATAATACACGTGATCAATATCTGAAACATTGAAAATAGTATATCCATACATAGACCAAATTCAGACAATAGAAGAAGATGCCCAGAATGAATCATCATGTTGTGAAATTCAGTAGAAGTATAGAATTCCGACAACCACAAATAAAAATACGAATTAACATGTGCATTTAATGAAGCAGCAGCAAGGCATGTGTTCCAGGGAAGAGCCATTGTCATCTTGAACCAAAGTTAGGTTCTAAAATAATGGAGACTCACCTTATAGGCCAATTTATTCATCCATGCCCAAAATACCTGTATGCTGGTAGTTATATGTACAATATAAAACTTCACTACTATGTTCCATGAGCAAATGAAGGTGATCAAGTATTGTAGATTCTGACTTATATACTAGAACATGGAGCATAAAGATGATTAAATTGAAGAAAAATATGATTGCATTTGTAAATGTAGTGATTTCTTCTTAACCCTGTAGAATAAAAGATATCTAATGTTAGTAAAATAAAATTTTTCCTTTTTTTTGATTTTTTTCTACTATTTTTGCTGTTTTTCTTTTTTTTTGCCTTTTCATTTTCAGTCTCTCTCTTTTTTTTTTTGTTTTGTTTTTCTAGCATTACGATACATTTGCCAAATGAGTGAGATGCATGAAACAATAGACTGACATAATTTTTCATTCTTATTATTATCGTTTTCCAGCACGCAACTGTTTAGAAGCATACAAAATGAAACAAAGGGCATGTGTCTTGCCTGTGGCCCTGGCTTTGCTTATGGAGACCAGATATTGGACTTTATGTAGGGTTTTAATTTTTTTGATGATGTATATCAATGTATATTTAGTTTTATATTGATCATCTATCGAGAAAAACTTGAATATTTATAGAAGATCAAAAAAATTAAATAATATTTTTTGATTAATTTTTTTAGATGAGGTTCTAAATTATTTTAAATAGTATCAAAATCGAATCGGCCTATAACTCATATGGGTTAAGAAATACTGTAGTAACATTCATTTGGACTAAAGGATATCATAAATCATGATGTTTATAAATGAATAAATAAATTTAGATCCTTAGTCTAACCAGGACGCCAGAATTTAAATGGAGAAGTACATGAAGAGCTGCACGAAATATATGTAGTTCTATATCGATTATTCATTGGAAAGATTTTGAATACTTATATCAAATCAGAGAATCCAAATAATACATTTTTATTAGTCTTTTTAGATAAGGTATTGGATTGTTACAAATTAAAATTATTGGTCAAATTTGAACTCTCTCTATTTTTAGAAAATAAATAATTTAGTTATAAATGGAGATTGATGATTAAGCATGGCCTATCTATTTGGCAAGCAATCTAGCAATATAAATACATGATTGATAATGTAGAAATAAGATCCCTCAAATTCAAACAAAAGAGGTAATAGTAACCCATGATGCAAAGCACCATCAAATGTTATTCATTAAATGATATTACCATACCATATATGATATTGAAATGTCCATGAATATTCAAAAAAAAAAAAAATCTTGACCTCTTTTTAGTCGGACATATTTCTTATATAAGCAATGCTAAGTTAACAAGAGTTCTAAAGTATTGCAAGTCATGACTAACACATTATCTTATCACAAACCTTTTTTTCATTGCAACTCTTTTAAAAGGGTGCTAATCCAGATATTTCTCTAGATATTTGTGAGAATTCTTAACACTTAAGCATTGTTCCCTCTCAAAAGGATATGAGGCCTATTATAATCATGAATTTTCTTGTGGACAAAATATTATTTTTGGAGGTTTGTTATTACATAAAATCTATTTATATGTCCAAAATTATTACATTCTTTTATGATGATATTGAGGACTATAAATACTTTCTTTTACTAATTTTCAAATTTTATCATTTTATCTAATAAAAGATAAGATAATAAAATTTATCTTCTAAAGTCAAGAGTGTATCATGATCAAAAAGATTTGAATGAAGAGGAGATGATAATATCTCTATTAGTAATGCAAAGCCCCTACATATAACCAATCTTAGCATGGCTTTTCCTTAAAATTTTAATCAAAAAATCTTGTGGGCTCCACTTAATAGACATCATTGGTGTCCCAAGTCCTAAGATATCCCAATGATTATACATCTTTTATGTACATGGCACATCTTATTTCTCTACATTCTTTTTTTTTTTTTTTTGCATAAATTTTTGACAAAAAAAGACATTGTTGGGTTTAACATAGGCACATAGCATAACTAATGCTACGATCTAAAAGTATACCCTCCTTTTGATAAATAAATTTCTCTTAGGCCTCCCTCAAACATATGAACTAAATGAAGGAAAAAACAAGTATGCCAATAAAAAGTATTCAGACTTGATATCTAATTTGAGATCTTAAAAGAAAAAGTCCAGTCCTGTGATATCATATTTCATCAATTAATTCGTAGGTATTCATCAAACGCTGCATTCCAATCAATTGTATACATAGTTGCATAATTAAGGTTAAGTGCTGGTTTCTCTTTGATAGGTATTTTCATGCCAAACAGATTCACTACCCTTTTCATTTATTTTGAGATAGAACAGCTTATTCATAGCTACGGTTGTCCCTTGTTTATTGCAAAATCATTGGAGTGCTTTAGAAGGTTATTTGGATTCATAATATTGTGATGTGTGTATTTGTGTATGGACAAGAAATATACTTTCAAGTAGGTTATAAAAGGATGGAAAGGGCTCATGATAATAAAAAGTATTAGATTATGCAATCTCAATTTTTTTTAAAAAAAAATATCTTTCAAACTAATTGTAGACTACCATATATAAATGAATCTAGAGATACTACAACCAAATCTAATTAATCATATAAGATATCATACATGCATTGCCAACTTAATTGGAAAATATCTGTCACTAAAATAGAAGAAGTGCCTTGAAGAATAAAGAACATGTTTGATACTTAGGCATAAAGTACATATGACATCATGCTCTACCAAAACTTTTAGATACCATACATAACTCATCTCAACAATTTTGATAGTTTTACTAAAAACTTAACAATTCTTATTATATTGTGCAATGTATTTGTATATCTATCCAATGTTTCAATTTATTATCTTTGCAAAGTAGCTAAATTTGCGAGTACATATAGATAATAACTACCTATAAATCATGCAAATTGTACCCCCATTCCTAATTGTGTGTCGCCTGCATGCTTTCGACATGAAAGCTGTGCAATTTTTTTTCAAAGCATGATTCTTGAAAATTTTGGATGATTTCTACCTCCAATTGTATAAATTATAAAGTCACCTTCCTCATCAATTTTTATTTTTGAATATGCAAATTCTTTTGTTAATAATTTGGTCTACATCTTGTGAAGTCTATGAACAATTATTTTATCCAAATTTTATGGATGAGGATTGTATTTTTTGTGCGAAAAAAGGAATCCATCGTTGGATCACCGACTATACACATCTCAAAATGACTTCTTGATCAGGAAGTAGCATATCCCAAGAGCTAGTAAGTTGTAATTAAATAGATGACCTAGTCTTGCTCGCAAGAGGGTAATGAATCTGACAAAAAAATCACAAAGGAAAAATTTTCTGATATATTAGTATACATCTAAAGTTATTATCTAACTCATTGACATTAGCAATTCTGGTATTCTACTCAGACATCTTGGCATGGTAAATATTAGCAATATGGAGACCAGTGTCACCATCATGCATTAACTCTAAAGCTTTCCAATATATATCACTTTCCCAACTTGGTGCCATGCTAATGCAAGCGTGGGGCCCTGGCCTGAAAGACTTCGGTTACCTCCCTAAAATATTTGCGGTAGTATACGCCCTCACCGTATCAAGTCACGTAACATGGTCCATATTCTAGTCCCTGCATAGATTAACATTTTGAGGGTCTTGATTAGTAGCCTGCCACGTTAATGATAGACCATTAAAATATAAAGGATGGCTCATATTCCTATTAGGATTGGTATTGTGAATCCACTTGGAATAATCCACGTGATTTGGTGGAATCCACCGCCAGTTGTCCAACATGATTTTTTCTTGTTGGATTTTTTTGTTGGTACAACTTTCTTGTTGGATTAAAAAAATGAGAATAAAATAATTTGACGAATGCATTGGATCGATGGATCTAAGGAGGAAGAGTCGCTTTGCGCGTGGAGTCTACGAAAGCGACGGATCCAATTAACAAGATCCCATGTTGCATAATGTTTTTGAATTTCGTATCAACAGATAAAGTCTGGATATATTACTTATTTAGCTTTGCCCTGATCGACAGAAGTACCAACCGTAGTCCTTGTCGATTGTATATCGAAGACTGGTAGATGGATTCTAAGTGAAAAGCTGAGTTGGGAATTGGAATTGTTGAATTGTGATGGTTGAAAGAGACTGTGACGGTGGTTTACATTACACGTTACTGCCGTATAGCAACCCTCTCTGAAATTGTTATTGACCGATGTAACAGCGACCATTATTTATCTAAAAAAATCTTTTTCATTTTTTTAACATTAAAATATATTGAAATAATGGCCGTTATTATGATATTATCGAATAATGAACTATAATGGAGCATTATTTTTTTTTATTATTAAATTATATATATATATATATATATATATATATATATATATATATATATATATATATATATATGCGCACGCACGTGTACGATCTCTCTCGATATATATATATATATATATATATATATCGAGAGAGAGATCGTACACGTGCGCGCGCATATATATATATATATATATATATATATATGTATATATATATATGGATCATATAATCATTTCTAAAAGAAATTTTGAAAAAAATATTTTGAATTTTGAAATGAATGATTTTTATTTAAAAAAATATTAATAAAAATAGTGATACTTATTTGCATTGCAGTGATTTGTTAAAACAAAAAAAAATGATCATTACAATTTTTTTCATATTACTTATCTCAATAGCACAATAAGAGGTGTACAAAACTCCTATAAGGTCTTTAAAATATTTATAATACTTTTGTTTAAAATTATGGTGGCAACTAAGAAAAGAACCAATCAAGGCTTCCAATATTGTAATTATCTTATATTAAGCAAATATCATGTTTTGATAGGTCCAATGGAAAGATCAAAGATATTTTGACCTCAATCTGGTAGCAAAGTTAGATCATAATTTTGACTCAGTTCTCTGCAAAATTAACTTTGACAGTTCAACACAATCCCATGTTATTGTTCACATAATCTTGGCTAGATTCATGTTTAACTACTACAATAATATGAAGCACAATAATAATTAAATATCTAGCATAATTGCGTGTCTAATTGATTGTCTCCTACCTTTTTAGAGACCACTTTGTGGATGACCCCCTACACCCACTCCCTAGTTTAAAAGGAGAAATAAAAAAAAGATTACTTGTATGTTCTGCCTCATCAATGAGATGATAATTATCCTAATTGTCATGATTAGAACAAGAATAACCAATTTTTTCCTCTAATGCATCTTGTTAATTACCCAAAATAATATAAAATTACAATATCATATCCACATACTATACTATCACTATAAAAAAAAAAGACTTTTAGTGGCGACTATTAGCAATGACAATTTTATCGATGCTAATAATAGTTTTTACTTACCATCAATCGCGATAAAAAAATAAGCTATCATAAAAAAAAATTATTTATTAAATTTATTAGTGATAGCAAATATAATATTTACGATGGCAAGTGCCGTCGCTAATACTCATTAGCGATGGCTCTATTAGCACCAGAATGAGTCATCGTAAAAAAAATATTTATTAAACTTACTAGCAACGGTGAATATAGTATTAGCGATGGTAAAATATTGTCATTAACATTTATTAGTGACGGAACTATTAACGATGAAAAAAGCTATCACTAATAACTCGATTTTTCCTCCCCGCCCCTCGATTTTGGCTTCCCCGCTAAAATCCTCATTTTTTTCCTTTTAATTTCTCTTGCCCTCGATTTCTATCTCCCCCATCGGAGACTGATCAAATGCCCCCTCTCCCGATTCTCCTGCTCATGCCACACCACTGGAGCCCGCGGCCTCCTCCCCCCAACCTCACACCGCCCAACCTCCCATTTTCTTTCCGAAGTCTGCATCTCTGAGCTCCTCCCTTCTTCCTAACGACTTTTCGAAGCCGGCGTCCTATCGTCTGACCTTCTTTTTTCTTCTCGTCCCTTCCCTTACCAGATCGGACCCCTGCCGCCTCACCCTTCTCCCCCCATTGCCCTCCTCTTTACCCCACCTCTGGTCCCCTTTTTCTCCCACTGCTATATCAGATCTGACTTTCCCAAGCTGCCGACCGCCTCCTATAGCCCCCTGAATCCCAAGCCTCTCGATCGCCTCCCACATTTTTAAGCCCCGACCACCTCTCCGAGCCCCCAGTTCGCCTCCCCCTGGCTGCCTCTAATCCCCCTCTTTATCTCGTTGCTGGATCCAGCTCTTCTGAGCCGCCAATCGCCTCTCCGAGCTCCGATTCCCCAGCTCGCCTCCCTGATTTTCTAGCCCGCCTCCCCTGACTGTCTCTCCGAGCCCTAAGCCCCTGGCCCGCCGCCACCCTTGCCGAATACGCCACCCCTTTGCTGTATCCACCACCCCCCTTGCCGGTAAAGAATTTCATTTGAAACTGAAGAAATTCATCCGATCTCTCCTTCCGATAGATCTCCAAAAAAATGAAAGAAATGAAAAAAAAGTAAAAAGAAAAAAATGATCCACCTACGTTGGAAAGGGACTAACCTTTTATTTATTTATTTAGCCTCTCCTTTGTTTTCGCTGATTTTTTTTTCTTTTTATTTTTTTCATTCTTAGGTGTCTCGGTCGATGGAGGCTTGGAACGGCTAAATGACAAAATGCAGATGATTGCTAGAGATTTGCATTAGTTATTATATATAAAAGTTTAAAAGATATAAAAATATTATCAATTGATTTATTGAATAAGGTTGTGGATGGACCACTCAAAGATTTAGAGCTCAAATCATCTCATCTTCATATTTTAGCAGCTTATATTTTTGGTTGACTTATAAAGAATATTTTCGGTTGAACAAGTATAACTGTTATTTATATGTTAAAGTATGTTCTTTGATCGGATTGTTGCAAATGATGGATATATTTTGTTTGTATATTTGGTGTTGGTGAATTTAACCGTCTATATTTAATGACTGTTATGGTTCGAATTGACATACTTTATGTGTTTCTTGAAATGGAGAAAGAGTAATGCAATTCTATAATTATTTTTTGATTATATAGATCAAATATTCAATAAATGAAGAATGAGTATAGTACTAATTCTTATTTATATATTATTGCTTATATATTATTTAGATCTTGACATAGCATTTAATATTCAAGACAACTTTAGCTTTTGCTTATCATTATATTCTTGCTAATCTTTTTTGCAAATTAATTGAATCCTATTGCATAGCACATGTTATTGTTAGTAAATGTTTAAAAAGAGGATGAATAGCTATAAAGATAAGTGCTGAATTTTTTTTTCTAAGTATTCGGCAGGCAAGAAACTGAGAAAAGATGAGTGCTGAATTTTTTTTTGATCCAAAACTTATCAAAATAGTGAACTGATTTTTTTTCTCTCTTTTTTCTCTATCTTTCATTCACTATCTTGCTGCATCAATATTTCCTAAAATCAGATAAGAATGTAAATCTTTTTTCAAATGATGATTTCCTTTGAGACTGGATGGCTGTGATCTTGCAAACAGCAACCTCCTATAAACCTAATGAGAAAAAAATCAGATGCAAAATTTTAAAAATATTTTTTAGCAAAATCTTCCTAATCCACTTAAGCTTTCATATCAATTAAACAATCCACTAAATAGAAATAGAGGACTGCTGCAAGCGCAGTAGTAACCCTTTCAAAACCCCATCAGATGATGTTTTTAGACCACTACATTGATGAGGGGCTCTCCCAAACACATTTTCTTATGCTAGAGGAATCTTTTTTTCAGGTTAGTTTCTAAATTTTTTTCTCAAGATTGAGGGTGATGTTGTGCTTCCTACGATCTTTTATATATTTTATCCTTAATATATTTTAATATTTTATTTTATAATTTTTTCATGTAAAATAGGTCTTATTATTCTTTTCAAAGTTGCTTGAGTTCGGAAAGAAGATCTAGGAGATAAAAATTCAATCTAACTATCCAATCAATGGGTCGGGATGTCTATAGCTTCGTATCATCAAATGAAATATGGAGGAATAATCTGTTCAAGAATCGAAGTAGTATATTAAAATACATATCTCCATATCGACATATTGTTGCTAAGAGATAGCAACTCAGGAAGAGTGAATTGGGTTCTTATAAGATTTTAACCAAATTTAAACTCTTAACAAGTATGTGCTTTGAATTAACTTAATTTTAGTGTGGTTGTGAGGTGAATACAATAAGTTATAGCAGAATTAAAATATTAAAATAATAAGATAAAAGTTATAGCCCATCCTGTGCTTGGGGTCGACTCTAATTTTTTTGGGGTCGACTCTATCCGCTCTGGGGTCGACTCTAATTTTTTTGGGATCGACTCCTCTAGGTTTCGAAAAAATTAATTTTCTGTCTGTGCTTTCTATTCAACAGGGGTTGATCCATGGGTCGTCCCATGAGGCATCCTCTTTGCGTGCCATTTTCATACCAACGAGCCAAGATCGACTCCAATCTTTCTGAAATTGACTCTAATTTATATTTTTAATATAATATAATTAATTTTATATTTTTTATTATGTTAAATAATTATTATTTTATTTATAATAGATTTTAAAAAATATTATTGCTTGTTAATATGATTAAAATTATTTTTAAAATATTTAATTATAAATTTTTTAAAAAAATTAAAATTATTAGCGACGGTACTTGCCATTGCTAATATTTTTTTATATTTTAAATAAAAAATTAAAAAATTATTAACGACGGCAGCAACGATGGTTATACCGTCGGTAATAATTTTTATATTTTAATTAAAAAAAATTAAAATTATTAGCGATGACTTTTTGTCGTTAATACTGTCGTTAATTAGTATTATTAGCGATAGCTGAATTATCGTCGCTAATAATGATAATTAGTGATGAAATTATTTTCATTAAATTTTTAGCGATAGTATGTAGTCGCTAATAACATTAGCGATAGCAAATTAGTTATTAATAATGATAATTAGTTATTATTAATAATTTATTTTTTTTATAATGTACTGATAATGCCTTGTCATAATTACAGCACAATGGCTATTTCAAGCTCATCTTTGACAAATTTACTTCAATATTCAATCTTTGGACTGCTTGGGCAGCATCAAATGAAAATTTTATAGGTGCTATGTCTACTCCTAAAACAGTCAAAAACATGTATGATTACTTGCAATCATGTGCATTGGAACTTGTTGCGATCATAACCCTCCTTAACAAGTTTCTAATTTGATTTTGGTATAGTGTATTTGTAATAAATTTGGGCTTAGATAATTACAGTAAGGGTTGGTCTCTTTGCATCCCCTGAAAAAAAAGATAGAAAGAAAGAAAAAAAAAAGAAGAAAAAGAAAATCTCTGCAGTTACATTTTTTTGATTTTATAACGATGTAAACGAAAGGAGAATCAAGGTGAAACTTGTCACCAATAAGTAGGATCAAGATCCGAGTAAGATGGTCGCCTTTTGAACCACATCTAGCTCTTGAGCTGCGAAGATTGAAGATCGAGGAGCGGAACCATATGTGAAGGATTAACCGTACATATTTCTGGTGATAAATTAATGATAAGAGGTCTTTTCTTTGAAGGAATCATGAACGGTCTTGAGCTACGAAAAGTAAGGTCTTGTGAGTTGGTTGCTAATGCACGTGCCATGTTACTAAAGGTTGACGGATCACCGTTGCATCGACCAGTGCCAGCTTTAGCTGAAACAGACCTGTTCCGACTTAACGAGGTCGAAGGGACCATGTGAAGTGCTGAGCGTGCCCTGATGAGCTTGTTGCGTTTTTTAATCCATAGCCGGCATGAGCTCGTTTACAAGTGATCAAAATTTTCCCCGTACTTTGAGGAGCAATCTACACTTTAGGGTTAGAAATCAACGAAAACATACCAGGAAAATGTTAGACCTGACCGAAGAGATATTAATTCCTGAAAGCATTGTTCAAGAAAAGGAAAATAAAAAGCAAGCAAGAAAGAGAAGGTTACACGAAGGCGAGTGGGAATCTCACCGGGGAGACGAGATGGCCATTTTTTATTTGATGGAAACTAGATGGTCATTCCCCATTCTCCGGTCACAGGACTTTTTAGATAAAAGAGTTCTGGAACAAAGCACATGATTCTGGAGGTGGCATCTCCTGCTTGGAAGCCTCTTTTACATGGATGACTTCTCTGACACCCTCACATGCCATCACAGAGCCTTTGTTTCCGGGTTAGCTGTGGGTGGGAACATAAATCAATCATTCACGGCGCTAATGTTGGTTAAATCTTTGGCTGAGTTGAACGCCGCCTGGTTAGGTGTACAGCTGCAATTGATAACGGGCTTTGGATTCAGGAAGACTCCAACGCTTGCGTACTGATATTTAAAGCATATCAATAACGAGGCAATCTTATCCAGCGACGTTAATCTTCTATTTGGTATGAATGATTGAAAGAGAGGATGGATATTGAAAAAAAGATATACGAAAAAAAAAAAATGGATGAATCTTTCATCCATACTCTCATAATATTTGATAAAATATGAAAGAATAGATAGAAATGATTCTCTCTCCTATTCAGTATGGAAAAAATAAAATGAAGGATGAATAATATTTGTAGACATTTTTACTAAACTATCATTTGATAAAAATATTATTATTAATTTATAATATATAAAAAATAAAAAATATATATAAACTATAATCTA
Organism: Elaeis guineensis; assembly: GCF_000442705.2. Lineage (NCBI taxonomy): Eukaryota > Viridiplantae > Streptophyta > Magnoliopsida > Arecales > Arecaceae > Elaeis > Elaeis guineensis. The sequence goes on along the minus strand of NC_025995.2, from coordinate 105,504,894 downwards.
TATAATTTATAATTAAATATATATTTAATTTAATTTAATAAATAAATTTATAAATTAATTGTATATGAATAAATTTATTTATGTATTAATTATATAAATAAATAACTAATTTGTCATTTAAGTTAAATAGTAAATTAATTTTATACAAATAGTTAATTAAAAAATAGTGAACATAAATAAAAAAATAGAAGATAATTTCAATTATTTACTTATAATTATGAAAATTATATATTAAAATTAAAATAATTAGTAATAAAATTTAATAATATAAAGTAAATAGTATAGTTACAATAAAAATATATATGAATAAAAAAATATTAAAATTTTATAAAAAATTAATAAAGGATAATTTTATCAATATAAAAACCCATCCTCCTATGCTTCATCCTTACTTGTACTTTCCTAATTTCGGAGGATGCAAAATGGTGGGTTCGAATAGATGGACAATCTCTCATTTCCATCCATTTTTCTTTAAATTTTTTGAATCAAACGGTGGATGGAGATTATCCATCCTTCCAATTCTATCCATTCTTTCTCTCATGACTCCAACCAAACATAGATAAGAGTGATAGGAGACAGATATAGCGGATGCAGTGAGCTATCGTGATAGGGCCAGCTGCTGGATTGGGTTTGGGCTGTGAGCTGCAACTTGAGCGCCCACAGCTAGAGTTCCTGTGGTTATAGTCATCCGCTATTCCAACTACCTAACATCTTCGGTACTACACCTACCGAGTTGCAGTAAAATTGGCTCTCGGCTCTGATGTTTAGAGTGACAAAATAATGTTTAATAAAAAGCAAAATGACATGCTAAACAAGTTTCTTCATGCTGCAGAGAAAAGACAGACACCCAATCCATATATAGGTTTATAATTAGTAGACAATAACAATATACATAGCCGGAGCTGTGATGTTCCTCACCAACCAAAATAACAGTGACCTTAGTCCAATTCTCATCTGTTGGAGAGAGGGAATAAAGAAGGAAATGAACAATGAGGCAAAGCAATTTAAAGAGCCCAAACCGAGTCGAACGGGACAGACACTCTAGACACTTGACACATTCAGCTCATGCTTAGTAGCTTGGGGGCTTGTAGGCGATGAAACTGATGCACTGAACTTGGCGAACATTGTCGAATCCAATGATCCGGATGAATGCGTCCGGGTATTCTTTCTTGCACTCCTCAAGCTCCTTCGCGACCTGGGTGGCATCGTTGCAGCCGAACATGGGCAATTTCCACATGGTCCAGTAGCGTCCATCGTAGTATCCAGGGGATCGGTTGTTGTCACGGGACACAAAGCCAACCTACACAATACACAGATAGGTTCACTCAACTATCTGTATTAACAACGGAGGCATTTGATGTTATGTTTTCAAAATATGTCACACAATCTTTAAGATTATGTTTTGAAATTAGTCCCCATTCTCAAAGAGTAACTCACCGTCTCAAGGTTGATTTAGATCTGATACACATAGGCTTTTGGGCCAATGTTTAGTTTCAAATCAAGCCCTCTGACTTGGTGGATCAGGGTGACTTGTTAATAGTCAGGATGGGCCTACGGGCTAGCCGTTGCATCTCCTTTGGACCATCTAGGTAAAGAATCCATGCTGGCTTCCATAAAGCTCCCTAAGTTGGGTCTATGACAAAATAATCTATATTTCTTCTGTTATGAATCAACGAAGAAGCGAGAGAGATGCCTATATATATATATATATATTTCCTTTTTTTTCCTATTACCATTACAAAGATTTGTTCTTCCTTGACCTAGAACTAGGACCCAAGAGATACCTTCAAACTAATTGGATACTTACTTTGCAGAACTCCAAGCAAGGAATCCATCCACTACGGAGAAGGTACTCAATTTGCTTGAGCAAAGCCTCGATGGAGAGAGGCGGAAGGTAAGAGAGGGTCTCGAACTTCTTCAGTCCCTCGATCGGCCAGACCTATGAAGCAAAACACATGCATGCATGGTTATTTGCACAAGAATGAGAGAAGAAACATCAGCTAATGATTATATATGATTCTGCCGTAATGCTTAATTCATCATCTTTTTCTTCTCTATTCGATACCTTCATGCACTGAACCCTGCCTCCGTTGCTTGGAAGCTTTGAGAAGCCGTTGCTTGCCCTCCTTGTGGCCGGGAAGGCGGAGGTCGACTTGAGGCCGGTGAAGGGTGCGACCATGCTGGATTGGGCTGGGGTGGCCCGGGACGCAGTAGCGGCAGAAGAGACCATCATAGAGGAAGCCATTTCCTCTCTTTCTCCTTACTCCTCTCCCACCTTAACAAAAGATCTTGCAGCAGGACTGAGGCCTTAACGCACCAACACCGTTCCTATATATAACCTGAAATCTCTTCTTGCGATGATTTTTTCCATCCATTGGTGAACTCGATTTGAGGTGGATGGTGTGGATTTTCTTGGCCATTGGATCCAGAGGGGTGACATTTCACTTCCACCACCACACATGAAGGGTGGGAATGGATGACGCCCTTATCAAATTGGGTGCCTCTGTTGATGTGCCACGTGTCCAGGGCAGGCTATCTTATCCCCTGTACGTGAATGAGTGATGGCCCTGAGCCCTATTGTCTCCTCCTTGGCTACTTATGAGAGTGTACGGTTGTGACAGTTGAAACAAGGTTTTAAAAACTATCGGAAATTACGGCACCGTCCCGAGAGAAAACCGTATCAGTACACGGTATGTCGGTATCGGATACCATGCCGCAGTTTTTCGATTACGTTTTTAAAATCTTGAAAAGTTGGCTGTACTCGAAGTAGATGTATAAACCATCTGGCTCAGCGGAAAAAAAAAAAAAAAAGAAAAAGATCTTGAAAACTGATGTTACGGGAAAAAAAAAAAAAATTAAAGCTGGGAACACCAAAAGCAATGCAAGGAGCCCACTTAAAATTTATTGGGAAAGAAAAATGTTAGCTTTTAAGGTGACATCCGACAAAATTGAAAGAATACAAAAATGCTAGCTGATCTCTAATATCCAATGCGATATTTAATTTTTTTTATTTTTTTATTTTAGTAAAGAGAAGGATAATGGATCCAATGCATATTAACCAAATCAATTTTGTGCATAGATATCAAATTGTGATCTCTTCACTTCAATGGGACCGTTTGATGGATGATCAGAAACAACATATAACTCTTGTTGTATAATGTTTTCCATTCTTTGCTAGATTAGATTCTACTTATGGTGTTTGTTTGGATGATCATAATATAGTAGATCTTTGTAATAATTTTTGTTCTTTATATCTTTATCACCGAAGATCTTCTATTACAAGAGAGTTTTTTTTTTCCTATTTTTAAAATAATTAAATTGAAGTTACTTGCACTTTTTGTGTTTGAGCAAAGATGTTATGTTACTTTTTTTTTTTTTTTTGTTTTGGAGCAAAGATGTCACTTGAATGCTGGCTTCTCAATATGTGACAAAATATCCACTTAAATTTGGTAAATTCTTCCTGCTTCTTTGTATTAACTAAAAGAGAGAGGATTTTGGTGGCCAGAAGGAGTTAGCTGTGAGAACCAGATTGCTTGGTCCTTCAACATCTAAATGTGAAATATCGCACCCAATCCTTGGCTATGTAATCTGTGGTGTATAAAATCCCCTGCAGTAAGAATCTTCTTTTTCGACCTATGGTGAAGTCCATAGATCATAACTTGTTGTCTCGATTCTCAGGGCAATCCCTTGAACGTTTTAGACCAGCGATATTTTGCGGTGGTGGTGAAGCGAATATTCTTGGCCATCCATCCAATCCAACGAAAAGGCCATCCAAGACTTGAGTTAATAATGGCTACAAGTCGAGCGGATCGAAATTCTTATAAGTCACGTCACATGCCCCTCGCATTCTAATGTCCAACAGCCTCAATTTATGGCCCAATTTGCGGAACAAATTGTAACCAGGTGATTTGATCAAAATCCTTCATTCAGTCTTGTTTCTGGACGCGATATGAGTGAGCCCATGAATTGGAAAGGTTGGATGGAAACCTAGGTTTAAGCAATCTAGGCTTGATCGGATCAATTGGAGAGGTATACCAGCATAGGTAGTAAAGAATCATGAAAGCCAAATCTTAATTTCAGTGTTTCCTATATTGCATAGGCTTCTTCCCTCTCCGTTAAGACTTGGATTTGGAGACTCTTGAATGGCTGTTCACCATTGCTCCCGTTTCAAGGTACTGTGCAAGCCACGCATGTTCATGTTGTTGTCTTGCTCGAAATGTGCACAAAAATAGGGTACATCCAGTCATAAAATATTACGCTTTCAAAAAAATGAAATGAATTATACTATGTATTATGCATCACGGGCTTCATAGATTTATTTAGAAGGCAATTCTATGACATTTATCAAATGACTTTCTAATCCACTTCCCGTTGAGGATGGGCTACATCCATTTTTACAAGATTGCTGTAGAATGATGCAATCACTGTTATCTATTGAGGTTTCATATGTTTGTAGAGAAACTTGTAGTGAGACTGACTGGATGGCATTATATATAGTAAATTATATAGGAACTACGTTATGGGATTCCTCAATTGATCTTTCTGTTCAATGAAACGAACATAATCAGGCCCTAGAAAACAGCGAATCTGCAAGTATAAACAAGGATAAAACAGCATCTCTAAAATCCCACACTTTATCCCTTTCATGGCACACGGTAATCAGCGGAGGAAATTATGCCCTGCCCCCGGAGCAAGCACTGAATCCAGCCAACTGAAGTAGCAGGTAGACCAGAAAACCATGGCTTGACCTCTCTTCATGAACCTTTTTCTAGCTCAAATGAACAAATATCATGCAGCCAAACGGGCTTAAAATTCATGTCCACGTACCGAGAGCAACACCAAGGGTGGTTTCCAGGAGTTTTGGACCCTCTCCGGTCCGTTGTTGGACTCGATGTGGCTAGCCTGCTCATCATTGCCGTCCTTGGATGACATGATGCCCATGATCGGATTTACCTTATGTGCTAGAAGTGTATCACACCATGCCGGTGTATCATACAAGCAAGTCTTTTCGGTTTGAATGTATCATAATTAAAACATTGATAGATCCAGCAATTTTATCTAAAAGTATATTTAATGGGAACGAATTAAGAGTACACTGTTGGAGCAATTTCTCTGCAGTTATGACAAACTTTTTCTACTAGGAACATAGCACCTAGTCCTTTATTTGATTGCTATTTTATGTTTAGCTTTGCATTTAGTCCTTACATATGTGTGTTCTGTACATAGTTATTCTTACTTTATACACTTCTATGTACAAGACCAGAGATTTAATATCAAATAGCATCAAAGTCAAGGACTGGCTATAAAACTTTCCATCAATAAGGATGAAACAGAACAAGATAGTTAAACCAAGGGACATACATAAATTACGCTTTTTTCTAATTTTTCAACCTTTTTTTTTTCCTTTCTTTAAAATTTTCATGGAAGGCAAAGTATGCAAGCTCATTGGATGGTTCCATGGAGGTGATGAAACAAGTAGATACAATCAAACACAGGCTTGAAGGTATAAACAAATCTTCCTACCTACCTTTCTGCGAACATCACATGCCATTCTGTCACAGCCTCCACCAGATGTCCCTCACCTGCTTCAGTTACCAAATATCTATCTCTAAGAAACATGACATCTGGGCCAGCTCACGATCTTTAGTTTGGAGTTAACAATTCCCCATACTTTTTTGAAACAAAAGCAAATTCCCCAGACAACCCTGGAGAATGGCAACGTCAAGCTCAGGCAATTGCAGTCACGGCAATTTCTTAAATGGGCAGAGCTATGGTTGAGATGGATCTTGTATGGCAAACCATTCGGGGGTGGGGAGAAAGTAATAACAATACTAAATATCTTTCTTTTTTTCAAAAGAACAATTAAGAGCTAAAGTGCAGGAGGTAAGGATAGAAATGCTTCATGTATTATTTCGTAAACTTCTATAGAGATCCGCTTCCAAGTCCAAGTAAATTGAAATTGAGGGGGATAAATTTGGATCTCTCTCTTAAGTTGTAGTGGGAACACCTGATAGCTAAAGAGACAGGTTGTTGCCGCTAAAAAAGGAGTATTTATGCAACACTACAAAGTTAAATGTAATAGCAAGAATCAAGTAAAAATTGAGAGAATTTGCTCCCTCGAAAATATTATAACTAATAACTTTTACAAGGCTGTTTGATTATCCATGAGTTTTTAAAACAAATAATTATAAAACATGATTTCTGCAAAACCTATTTTGTAAAAATAATGGATAAACTGTCTTCCATTTATCTTATTTTTGAGATCCGATAGCTTGCCAATTTTGATAAAGTGGATTTATTTAAAAAGGCAAACGATCATATTTATAAATTTTATTTATTTAATATTTTTATTTTTTTAGTAAAATTTGTCAATCAAATAATTTTTTTTAAAAAAATAAAAATTTGCAATTTATGCTGAAATTAGCATTGTTGGAAAAAACCTAAGCTCCTACATTTGGTTGCTAGATCTCCATCACACATGTATATATATATTAAAAGTCATCTATTAAAAAATAAAAAGAAAGATCCATCCTACATTAGAGCTACAGGCTTCGGTTGGATCTTTTCTGTGAAGGAATAATTTTTTTTTTTTAATGAAATCAATCATTAGATTACATAATATTTATTTTGAGATAGACGAAAGAAAAAAATTGAAATGCTTCGGAAAGATGCGATCCAGTGGTGTGAAAAAAAAAAAATCAATCATTGCTCTGTACAAAAGGTACAACCGGAATCCAAGAGCCACATGCGTACCTCTGACCTGACCGGGATGCACCAAAGATGTGACATTAATTTGTGCGAGACCAGACGTGCGTGCAAGTCGCCTTTGCGGTTTTGCCCGCGTGCATCCACGAGGCACGGCACCTGAACAAAATGAGTCCTGTTAGTGGAATGCGTATGCCTTTGTCCAGTTGATGGGCACAGACGTTATGAACTAATTCATTGTATAGATGTTTCATTGCGTTACATGAGCCACTTCATCAAACGTACTCAGCGTGGCACGAGGTGACTTACGATCCTTCACGTTTTTCACCGAGAGAAGGCTAGCGAATCACGAAGCTACTTTCCAGAAGCTACGCCCGAATCAGTGCGTCTGAGTGAACTCACGTGGAGGTGACCTTAGACATTGTTGATGAGAGCCACAATATATTTCGTAATCCTTTTATTTTTTTCAAACAAAGTGATATAAGACCAACATTGCAATTATCTAGACTTAGATATTGAAGGATGTTTTATCATAAAAAAAAAAAAAGCACGCACACACACACAAACGAAGATCCTTTTCCAAATTTATTCATGTATGAAGCATTATCCGATTTTTTACGCATAATAACTATTACTTTTGATTGTTTCGAAGAAATAATATGTAAGTTTAATTTTAGTTTTCTTTCTTATGACTGAATTTTATATTCAATGGGATTTTTTTTTTTTTTTTGGAAAAACGAATGGGATCTCTTTAAAATTTACTAATTTCTGAATCCTAACTATCTAGAAAAACTAAAAAATCTAGTTTATAGTTTCTCTAGAAACAGCGCCGGACACATCTTTGCATCAATCCTAATTTTCAATATATCAATCTATTTTATTCAATCTGATGCATCAATCCTAATTTTCAATATTTCAATCTATCTTATCCGATCTGATTTAAAGGTTACATAGTTATTTTTATTTTTATTTGATACATTTATATAATTATATTTATTTAAACAGATTACGTGCGGTGTATGTGATCACGTGGTAGTTTTTTTTTAAAAAATAAAAATCTAAGTTTATTTTGTATTTATTTAGAAAATCTAGATCCAGTGAGCCACGTTAGTTGGACTTTGTATAATTCGGGGAACGTGGCCAAATTAGTTGGAGGGTTCAGCGGGAGTGGCGGTGTACAGTTACCAGCAAACTTCCCACTTCTAGCGGGACCCATAGTGCCGAACCCTGACGCACCAGGCAACGGCCTATCAGAAACTGACACATCGTCAAACACAGCATCCTAACAGGGGATGGGGCTCTCGCACTTGGTCCCGAAGGAGCTAACCGTCGTTTCTGCTTTCTCGGGTTACTCTTTTGGTGTGCCTTTGAACTTATCAGGTGCATTACGTTATGTTGCTATACCCCTACCAATTGGAGCGGTGCGTGTCAAGCACCATCGCCACCTGTACCCACCAACAGGAAAACAACTCAATGCTGCCCAAAAGAAGCACTCCGTGCCGTCATCAAACTCCGTCCCACCACCGACTCCGCTTCCTCTAAAGTATAGCCTATATATCATAGCTTTCTTCTCATTCTTAGTAGTATATATATATTATCTGGGAGAGAAGGGAGACAGGCATGGCGATGGAGCTCCGGTGCGAGTCGACGGACTATAGGACGGAGCTGCTCTCGCCGATGAGGCCTAAAGGGGAGCCGGCGGCGGCGGTACAGAGTTGGAGGCTTAACGTAAGCGACTTCCAGATGCCGGAGGGGCCCAAGGACCCTTCGTTTGTCTCTCGAGTGTTCCGTAGGGCCCATGGTATGTCGTCTCCCCTCTTGATGCTCGTCTTAATCGCTCTCCTACTTGTCTTGTGTTGTTGATCTTATAATGAGGTGGTGAGATGGGATTATTGAATGGAAATAGAGTTTATTTTGCTTGAAAAAAATGATTAGTTTGATTGCACACGCAAGTAATTTATAGAGACATAATCCGATTCTGAAAACAAAAGGTGATTGTGATGCGTTGGGGGGGGGATTTGCAAGGCAAAATTGTACATCTGGGAGTTTTTTTTTTTTCAGAAAATAGAAATTACTAAAAGAGTTTTATTTTTCTAGATGCATCTTGTATCATCATTCTACCCCAGTGATTAAAACAATACATATGCGAGCGCATGCGCCCACATCTGCACCCACACACATTCGTGCACGTGTGGTTACATAAAGGAAGCCTGTTTATACATTATGTTATCTGGACGCTCGCGTTCGGATCCAAAAGTCCATGTTGGATATACTTAATTAGATGAGTTAGACGCATATTGACACTTGAAAAATTATAAAGTTTTATGGTTGTCATTTGTAAAGATTGGCAAAAAAAAATGGGGAACTCTTGCAATAATGAACAAAACCTTCAATTTTCATATTAGAAATGAGTTTTCATTCTTTTTAGTGATCGGCCCATGATATAAGTATTAAAAAAGCTTAAAAGAATATTATTTTTCTTATATCCTTGATTAGAGAGTTTGAATGAGAAAAAGATATATTGAAAGATCTGAACAAATGATATCCTTTTTAAATAAAAACAAATATCTAAATATTTACCGAAAGTGCTAATTTTATCCCGTGTGTTCCCTATCTTAACTTTCTCTCATGCCAAGATATATATGCACCCAAAACAAATTCTTTTACCTTTTTAAATACACTTTATCTATTTTTTAGAGAAGGAATTAAAAGAATGCATATTTAGGAAATACACGCACAGACATAATAAAGCCCATGTTCATGTTTCTACAAGCACTTTGTCAACCGCGCACACACGAGAAAAGATAAGCGCGTTCATATACTGCATTATATTCTTAAATCTGTTACCATCTATTAATAGCACATTAGTACCCACTCCAGATTCAGCCTGATTTGATGTTCCAACCGTTTCTATTTATGAAATGCTTATAGTTATTCCCCGTATTAATAAATACTCCCAATTCCTTCCGTCCCAGGAAAGAAAATAAAGTGCGGCAATAACGTCCATATTGGGAGACATATAGACATACATCAATATAGATACATACATATGCATACAAACAAATATATGCATATGTATACACATGTATTAATATATATGGACATATAATGGTTATTCGAGCGTGGATCATACATACATGCACGTGCACACACGAACAGAAGATCCGTGCCCTGATTATTCTTTTTTTCAAGTGGATTTCTTGTGCCTAGTATATGTAAGATAGGCTCATGTACTATGGTGGTCGTGCGCTTAAATGGCGAACTTGATCTACTTAAAATTACTGGAGTTTGCTTGGTTGGGCCCTGTTCGCTATAGTAAATAGAAGACCTGAGAAATAAACTATTGTTGGTTTTTGGATCTTTACTACTGGAGTCTCTGTTCACCCTACTCAAGTTTTAACACCCTACTCAAGGTTTAACAGCCTTGATTATAGCCCCCTCCTATGATTTAATAAAAATCCAAACACAATATACAGGCCAACAGCACCATAAAGGAAACTAAGAGGAATTTGTTTGGCTTTTGCTTGAAGAACAAAAATATGCTAGCCTCACAAATTATCCTAAAGGCTAAAATCCAAGTCTATACATTAAGCATTGAGGTCAAAATTGATTTTCCTTGGGAGATAATTCCCATGGTGTATCATGATAATTCCTATAGGGCTGAAGTTAAAATTGAATTTTAACTGTTGGGGAAGTTGGAGGACAGCATAGCAGTTTTCTGTCTTGCAGGTCCTCTTTCCATTTTTAAGAGTGAAAAAATGGAGTATCTTTGCTTAATAGACAATAAGTTAGAAGCCAAGTTTGTCTGGAAGGGGAGGAGACAAGGTCAAAGTATTTTTCAAAAAGATGGTAATCCATCATGAAATCTACCATCAGATCGATAGCCTTGCAATTCAATCTGACTTTAACTGTTTTTAGATGGCCATTTGCATGAACAATTAGTAACGCATTCTGTTGATCAAAATCGAAATACCAAACTTGAACTAAATCGAGCAGAGATTCAAGCATCCAACTGAGTCATGCTTAAATTAGGCAGAAATATTTGGTCCAACAAACGAGCGGTCAATTTAGGCTGATAGAACCACATGCTGTAGGCCTGACTTTTTTTGTTTTCCCTCAAAAAAAGAAAAACAGAACGCATAAGATCCACCATACATTTCATGAACTGCTACATAGTTTTTGAGAAAAATGTAGGGCTATATGGTTTAGGGCAATGTCCTGTTTTTGATTGATTGGACGGTCATTCGACGTTTATATTTCTCTCATCTAATTTCTTGTAGTCATTTAACCTTACAGTTCTCTCCTTCAAGTTGTGTCTAAACCGTTTAAAGCATTTTATATTTTCCAATACAGTATAATGCAATTTCTTATCTATATTGATTTTTCATAATTTATTTCATCGAACTTAAACTTGATCGCTTATGGGTGGTAGTATGTTAGTCAAGTAATACATAAAACCGTTTGAAGGTTCTACTTTCCTATATATTGTTTGCATGGTAAAATTTATATCATGTCCATCTAATCTTCTACCTATCCTTAAAAAAGTAGAAACTGTAAATTAACTGTACCTTAAGGATATTCTCTGATCTCTCAATCAAGGATCAATACTCTCAATGATTATTGGCAAACATTCCAAACCTATATTGACACATTCGAACTATTAGTCATTATTTATGGTTATGATTTTGAAGGTTAATCTTCATTACGTATTTTATATGCAAATTTATATCTTTTTCTCTTTATTCTGGTTTTTCAGGTAAGCAAAGTAAAATTGCGAAATACTACAGGAAGCAAGAAAAGCTTCTACAGGGATTCAATGAAATGGAAAGCATCGCTGAATTAGGTTGTCTAGCAGGAGCTCCTACAGAGGTCTGTCATCTTATTTTCCATTCATATTTATATGTTTTCCTTCTATTTGGAAGGTACTCGAGAAGCGTTCTAAAGAAAAAGAAAATGAAGTAATATTCTTCAATTTTCTCAAAAGAAAGGTTCTTAAAAAAAAAAAAAATCTAAACAACATCGTAAATTCGATTATCCAATATAATTTTGAGATGACTGGTTACCAAAATATGGATGGTAGTCAGCATTCATTAGCAGTGACATCCAAACTTCTGCATATGTATGAGATTATGGAAGAAAGGGATGTAGGATGGCATTTTATGCATAATGTGAGAATGAAATTAACTTCTAACAAGTATAATATAGACATCTCTTAGTTGCCTATTTTGTGTACAGAACTTACTGAGGATTCTTACTTTATCTTCAGGATGAGCTGAGAGAACTAGCAAAGAGTGAAAGAATGGCAATTAATATTTCAAATATTGCCAATTTAATTCTTTTTGCCGCAAAAGTATGTGCATCTATTGAAAGCAAATCCTTGGCGGTCATCGCTTCAACTTTAGACTCTTTGCTGGATCTTCTGTCAGGGTTTATTCTCTGGTTTACATCATATGCAATGAAGAAACCTAATCAGTACAGCTATCCAATTGGCAAGAAGCGAATGCAACCTGTGGTAAGTCTATTATCCAACATCATATCATCCTACAATATCTCAGAATGAAAATAGACAATTAAGTTTTTCTGCATGTGCTGCTAGATGAACTTATTTCCCTTTTTCTTTTCTTTTCTTTTCTTTCTTAATAGAGAGATAGAAAGGGTGGGAGACTCATCTGTAAACAAGACTGAAAGCCAAAATATCTGCTTGTTAGGTGGAGGGACATTAGGACTTGTATGCTGAGCACATAGCAGGGTTCTCCGAATGGCATTTTCTTTTCTTATCACACAGTAGCTCCATTTACTACAGCATAACCCCTGTGCCACACTTACAATACAAGCATTGCATCCTTTATGCTAATTTTGCACTTAAACTTCACCTAAATATGGCATTCCCCCAAACAGAAGCAGGAGGGCTAGCTGCATTTGGTCCCATATAATGCTGTGGTGGTAGATATTAACCAACTAGAATTTAGATTTAAATGTTCTAACTGTCAATTCTGTAAATATTTATCAATGCTAATTAAAATTGTTTAATAAGGTTTAGGTTTACATTTCATATATTCAAAATTCTTCATCATATAATTACGCATGCTATATTATGAGAATAAATCATTAAATTATCAGTAGTACAAACTTCTGTGGGTAACATCGAATGCTATCACTTGATGATACCTGTTTGATAAAGAATGAAAGGGGGAGAGAGCTCTGTAGGTGAGAACAGATTAATATATGCTTCAACTCACAACCAAAATCTTTGATAAAAATCTTGACGCCATTTCATTGAATTTTGATTGGGTTTTCATATGCAAATTGCTCAGATAATTGACATATATAAGTTTTTACACTTCCAGAACTCTTGGGTTTACCCTTAGCAATTGATTTTTATGGTAAGAGTAAATTTAGATCTACTGCTTATTGAATTTCAGGAATGCAGAACAGACACCTTTACAGAACTTTTGACTGCTTTAGTTTGTTTCGTTTTCTGTTTGCTCTTTTTTCCTCTGTATCTCTCTTGTTGTCTTAATAATGAAACATGGGTTGCTTCTACCACCCTTTTCTTGAAAGAAAAAGGAAACAAAAAGAAAAGATTTAACTTGCATTCATATTGCTAGTTTATTTGAGGTGATCTTCCTGTGAACAAGTTAAATCTTATTATTTTTACCATGCAGGGGATTATAGTTTTTGCTTCTGTGATGGCTACACTTGGTTTCCAGGTGATTTTAGAGTCCGGCCGAGAACTCATTACACAGGTAGATGTTCTTCAACTAAACCTAATAATAATTGATTCGATATGCCTAATGAAATATGTGTTCTTGTATGGTATTATTAACGACCATGACCCTCAATGGTACATTTAAGTCTTTTCTCGAGGTCAGAAAAGTTAGCTTGTTCTTCTAAATGCATACCATGAAGTGACATATGCTCTATATTGTAAAATAAATTGTATATTTTTAAAATCTAGTCTTATGATAGCTAATTGATCTTTGATTTTACTTATATTTCATTATAACTCACCATCGACATAACAAACCACATAAGTGAGCATTAAAAGCTGCACTTTCTTAGAGAAGCTTATCTGTGTGAACTGTTACTAGTGTAATACTTCTAATACCACCTAGATGCTACTTTCTAACAGCCAAATGAATACATTGCAGGCTCACCCTACTTTTGACCATGAAAAAGAGAAATGGATGGTTGGCATTATGGCTTCAGTTACGATAGTGAAGTTCGTCCTCATGCTTTATTGCCGCAGCTTCCAAAATGATATCGTCAGAGCTTATGCACAAGATCATTTCTTCGATGTCATCACTAACTCCATTGGTCTAGCAACAGCTTTACTTGCTGTTAGATTCTATTGGTGGATGGACCCTGTTGGCGCAATACTGGTAAGTTCGTTTGCAAAGATAGCATAGTGTATCTAATTGATAAACATATACCCCTGCTGCTCTATGCAGCAAAAATTAAGTTCATGCAGTTTTTGAATTAAAATTATTTGTTAATATCTTCTACATCATCTCCTTTTTTTTCCTAAAAACAAATTGTCAAAATTGAAGCATAATAAGTTTTATTTTCCATTCCTATTGTGCAAATGCCAACAACAAAACTAGTAATACATTTTTTTGATATGATGCATAAATATGTTGATGAATTAGTAAACTTGTGATGCAGATAGCTCTATACACCATAATCACATGGGCGAAGACTGTACTCGAGAATGTATGGTCATTAGTTGGGAAAACTGCACCACCAGATTATCTAACAAAGTTGACCTACCTCATTTGGAATCACCATCAAGAAATCCGGCATATTGACACAGTAAGAGCATATACATTTGGTTCTCACTATTTCGTCGAAGTAGATATAGTCTTGCCTGGTAATATGCCTTTGAGTCAGGCACACGACATCGGGGAAGCACTCCAGGAAAAGCTCGAGCAGCTACCGGAAGTCGAACGCGCATTTGTACATGTAGATTTCGAGTTCACTCATAGGCCGGAACATAAGACCAAGGTCTGAAATTATTAAGAGTAAGAGTGATGTTAATAATGATGGCAAGTACGGTATTTTATACGAAACAATGTCTAATATATATTTTTCTGAGTCTCTTTAGAGCATTTAAAAAAAGGAGAGGGCATTTTAAATGGGCTTTTGCCGTGCTAAATGGATGATTACTTGTGCGGGTAATGCGCCTAAAAATTGGCAATCAAATTAAAAGATTGCCTTGAAGCCATAAAAGGTTGTCTGGAATTATAATGTCCCAGGTGGTCATATTTACTTACTCTTGATTACTAATTGACCTGGAGTTGCAACCCAATCTCATTTTTAGCGACTTAAAATGAAGAGGGATAAAAAAGAAAAAGACTTTTAGAGTTGCAAGCCGATATCGTTTCCCCGCAGCACTCAGGTTAAGGCTTTCATTTTCTTATATCCAACATTACTCGGTCGTTCTGTATCATGTACAACCATGAACAGCATACCACCTTCCGGAATTGGTAACTGACATCTCTCACACACAAAAAAGCAATGACGTTGCAGCTTATCTTTGAACATTGGTGCTGCTCCCACTGCTCTTAAAAATTAAACAATCAAAAATTGTCCCCAATGTTTGGAGTCCGCTAACGCATGTTCAATCTATCAGAAGATATAAAATTACTCTCATTGTCGCGCCTGCGATCTCCACCGTCATCACCATTGTATTGTTTGATGGTAATATACCCTGAGTCGGTTCAGGTTATATCATGCCGTCTTTTTGAGTTTTTGACCACCCGGCCGTCCATAGTTAAGGTCACACTTTCGGTTCATAAATTCAGGTTGAATCTTATTATCCGAGCCTGCCTTCTAAACATGCTCCATCTGGTAGAATCTTTCCGTGTCCACAAAACATTCCCCACCTTCGCATATATTTTATTTAAAATAAAATCTCCCCCAGGTCTATACTACGTGCTCCCAGCATGCGGCACGCTGCTTGCCATCTTCAACCCATGCTGCCTACACCTAACCCATTTTCTACCCCCATGCGCAAATGCTTTGTTATTATATAGCAAAGTCAGAGTAGCATGTGACGTTATGCTCCTCTCTCCTTCATCTTCTAAGAATAATCATTCCATAGGGAGAGGAAGGAATGGCAATGGACCGATCCGCAGTGAATCCACGGACTATCGGATGGAGCTTCTTTAATCCCCTATGAGGATGGAAGCAGCCATCATGATGCAATCGACCAAACAGTCATGGCGCATCAGCGTTAGTGATTTCGAGGTGCCACAAGTACCTAAAGAACACTCCTTTGGCTCCTTTCTGTTCTCCGTGACTCTTGGTATGTCATGCTTCATTCTCCTCTCTTTCCCGTATACTTTCTCCTTTCCGCTTTTATCTTTCCTTTTTCCTTCTCCCCTCTCCCCCTGCTGGTGTCAATTATAGCTAACCCATCGTGTATCCGACGCAACCCATTCCGAATGAGGTAGATTTTAACCGGCCAGATGGATATGAGTTTTAAATAAAATAATTAAAGGGGATTCAGATCATGATATATCCCGCATCACATCTGATCTAATATAATTTTAATATATATATTTTTTTAAATTATAATTATTTTAAAAAATTTGCATGATCATCTATTTCACCGGATATAATCTACCCAAGGTGAGTTTGAATATAGATTTTTTAATTATTGGATAGATTTAAATATTAGCTGATGTGATCAGCATCTAACCTGTCGCTATCCTTACCTCCCCTGCCATGGAAGATGGAAAAGAATCAACCATTGGGGTTTTTCTTAGCTTTCTAGCAAATGGAAAAGGAAACAAATAAAGACAGATGTAATAAAGCAATCTAAAGTGGGCCGACAAGTCCATCGAAAACAAATATAGCTAGGCTTCTAGAGGCTACGAAGGAACCTAAATAATTTAGTGGGTCAATGTATCTACGGAGATATGTGGCCTGGGAACGACCCATATCAGCTATCCGCTGAAACCTAGAAATACGAAATAGGCCCTGATGGTTGGATCGTAACGGATCCTTCGCACGAAAGGCTTCCCCTTACCTTGCGCCCATCTTCCATCGGGTCATCCATGAGATCTGTGCAGATGGGTGAGCAACAGAGTTTGGGATGCTTTGAGAGCTGTGCAATGGGTGATCCAATGGTGAATGGGTCCAAAACAAGGTGAATCCTTTCCCATGGAGGATACAGCCATGTTCCTTGACCGTTGTTTCTGCCTTAGCAGCCGAATGGAAGTAAGCTTGTTGCGATGAACGGATACACACAAATTCCGAGTCCTGCTTAGTTCTCCAAAGATACTTGGTGTTTGCGTAAGTATAGGGAGGACCCAACTAACACTACTAACCCTATCACATTTGGCACCAATCCCCCACCACCACATCTCGGCTAGACTAGGCAATAATCATTAATAAGTAATTAGTAGCAAGATTACTTGGGACCTATTTTGGATGATTGAGCTTAGATTGGACTAGGCTTATATTCACAAATACCTAAAATATATTTGAAGTGGACCGGTCCAAATCCTATTAGATAAGAACAATCAATAGGCCATTTTTTTTCTCTATATAGGATTCGGATCGGCCCACTCCAAAAATACTTTGGATATTTAAGAATATAAGTCTATCTCACTTTGATTATGCTAGTTGTACTAATTCAACCCATGGATATTATAAAATTTAAGGTCTAATAGTCTAAACATGCCTACAGTAGAAAACTTATGGATGAATTCTTTATGGCTATGCCTAAAAATTTATGAGATGAGACAATCATTAAAACTTGGCGGCAAATCAGGTTAACCTAATGAGTGTAGTTAAATCAGCCGAGCCAAAGGTTAGCCAAGGAGGTTTACCTTCAGTACTTCTCTCATCTAATTGTTAATGAGACATTAGTTCCACTTTTTCTTTGGTTCTTGAGATATTTTCGTCTTTTTAATTACTAACATGCAGAAGTGAATCTTTGCCATTTTTCAGGGGTTTTTGTTTAGACATCAGCATATCTAATCATTAGTGTTAGAGCAAATAAATATGATCATTCATCTAGGAAAAAAATTTAATGATTTTCTCATAGTTAGTCGACTTACACCATACATAGCATATTCCCACACATAAGGTTCTAAGATTCCATAATCAGATATAACAGCACTTTTGCCATTTTGTGCAATTAATTGGTTTTATAAAATAAATACGGGCATATGGTGGTTCCGAAAGATAAACAATGAAATTTTATATGATATCTCTTTTTGACCTTTCCTGATTTTTTTCGAGGAAAAAGGAGACAACATGGTCCCACTAACATTCATGCTTTCCTGATTCCGATTTAAATTGAAGTTTTATATTATATGTATTTAAACTTCCACATGTCATTACTCAAATATTAAGGAATGCTCTGACTGAATATTTGATGACCATTGACCGTTGAGTTATTGAGTACTGAGGGATTGAATTTGTTGATACATATAAAACATTAGTCATTTATTAGGGATTACTTGCAGTGTTTTGTTTATTACTACTATAATCCGTATGTAGATTATTCTCCACTTTCTTTTAATAGGTAAGCAAAGCAAGATAGCGAAGTACTATAAGAAGCAACAGAAGCTTTTGGAGGGATTAAATGAAATGGAAAGCTTCATCGAATTAGGTTGTTTAGAGGAAGCCCCCACACAGGTGCATATTGTTAACCTTTTGTAGAGAGATTTTACTGTATACATCTTATGTCTAATGTTCTTCAAAGAATCATCTAAAGTGCAAAAAAAAAGTAGACACAATATTGAACTCTACTCAAATGTGTGATTTGTTGCTAACTTTGTGAATGATAACTAACATGTAGTAAATGTGATATATATAATTTTTTTAGTAAAAAAAAAAAAAACTCAAGGGCTACAAGGATGATATACAAATATTGCTTGTGCACAATGGTGAATGCAAACATGATATCATGTAGTCTGTGTATATATGCATCTTCTTAGTTGATCTTCTCATTTCCAGGATGAGTTAAAACAGCTAGCAAAGAGTGAAAGCATGGCAGTTAAGCTTTCCAACATAGCCAACCTGGTCCTTTTTGTGGCCAAAGTGTATGCATCAATTGAAAGCAAATCTTTGGCAGTTATCGCTTCCACCTTAGACTCTCTTTTGGATCTTCTATCAGGTTTTATTCTTTGGTACACGGCATATGCCATGAAGAAGCCTAACCAATTTAGCTATCCAATTGGCAAGAAACGGATGCAGCCAGTGGTAAGTTTTCATTTTTGATTTATCAAAATTATAATGAGCCAAACACTACTTATTTGACATGGAGACTGTTAGTTGGATTCTACACATTTAGCGAGACCTTTAGCAATACTAGAGTAGCAGGGCTTGGTTGGATGATGAGTACTACTTCTATATGGTAGCTGCTCATGTGAAGAAGGAATTTTGACAGAGGTGCTTCTGCAACTTCAATATTTTTGAGATACTGAGAATCGCCCTTAATAAAATGGAGATCTCAACAACTCAACAATATATGGATAGGGTGCAACAGTACTCAATCTCTCCCACTTCTCTTCTTACTTCTTTTTCTGGCAACCCTCCCATGAATAGGTAGCATCAGATACATATTGGAGCAAGGCATTAGTTAGAGCACAAAGCAATGACGTAGAGCCAAGTGAGCCCATTTGTTATTTCTTTGCAGGGCATTGTAGTTTTTGCTTCTGTGATGGCTACACTTGGTCTGCAAGTATTATTAGAGTCTGGTAGACAGCTCCTTATGCAGGTATATATATCTCAACTGATCCATATCATGATATATTTAATACGTCTCTCTCATCTTTATTTCTTTTTATTAGCTTTTATTACATTAACAATTTTTTAAGGATAATAATCATTTGATTCATGTACAAGACCAAATAATTATATGATTTACAAGAGAGGATAGGTGTAGGTTTTCCTGTAAACAACAATAAAATGGAATAAAAAGACTTTGCTTATTTTTAATATAATCTCATTCTCACACGTCATGAGTATAAAAAGCTATACTACTTAAAGATGCTTAGCTCCTGACGTTAATACTCAATTAGTTTAATACATCTATCCTCGAGATTTTAATTTGTAATCATTCTTTTATGATCGACCATTATTTTGCAGTCCCACCCTGCTATTGATCAGAAGAAGGAGAAATGGGTGATTGGTATCATGACTTCAGTAACCATCGTGAAATTTATCCTCATGCTTTATTGCCGTAACTTCAAGAATGAAATCGTTAGAGCTTATGCACAAGATCACTCATTTGATGTCATGACTAACTCCATGGGTCTAGCAGCAGCCTTGCTTGCCATTAGATTCTATTGGTGGATAGATCCTGTTGGAGCAATAATGGTAAGCTAAATGATCAAGCACATTTTTTCTTAACTATAACAGAATTAATTTTAGACAAATGGAGACAGTTATGAATGCGATAGATGCAAAATTGCAGAGATATGCATCCCTGAATGCACAACCAAAAATACAATCAGCACTCTTTATCTTTGAAAATGCATAAGCACAATTATTTCCAATGAAATTTTTTATGTTACTGCTGGACGCTTGACCTCCTTTATAAAATTGAACTTGGAGAATCAAATCAACTATTAAATTGTATCTAAGTTCTGTCCTGCAATTTTTGTAACAATGCTTCTATCCATGAATTGTGCCGATGAGTATTGGATTTTGCTGCAGATAGCTTTATGCACGATCAGTACATGGGCAAAGACTGTCATGGAGAATGTATGGTCATTAATTGGGAAAACAGCACCCCCTGACCTCTTAACGAAGTTGACTTACCTCATTTGGAATCACCATGCAGCAATCAAGCATATTGCTACGGTTCGAGCGTATACTTTCGGTTCTCAATACTTCGTTGAGGTGGACATTATCTTGCCTGGGAGGACATGACATTGGTGAAACACTCCGGCAAAGACTTGAACAGCTGCCGGAAGTTGAGCGTGCTTTTGTGCATGTAGATTTTGAACAGAGTCACAGGCCTGAACGTAAGCCTAATGTGTTACGACATTAAATTTATAGGTGATACCGACAAAGTTTTGACAGCTTTTATTAGCACTTTGACGAATTTGTAGGTCCTTGGAGATCAGGAATAGATAAGAGTGCCAGTCTTCATATTCTGTGAGCATAACCGTACCAAAGTCAATGCCTGGTGTAGGTCCTCGTGGAGATCAGCAACCTTCTTGAGATCCTGCATGATCCTGATATTTCTCTCTCATTTAAGTTCGATTACTGGAGCAGATTGACCGGTGCATATCCCTATAAATTATGGCTTCCATATTAGATTTTACTTCAAGATGGAGGAGGGAAGTCCGATCTAAACATTCCTAGGATGATAACCCATAAATTTAGAAATTTTATTTTTCAGAAAATTGAACATCTTGAAAGATAATATTCTAACAACCTTGAGTATTTCCATAGAATTGAGCTGAAAATCCTTCAGAAATCGGATTTGTTGGCTTCCCTATCTCATATTTTCTAAAGCATATCTAAATACAATCCAAATTCTAACCTTAGGACTGAAGGATGGAAAAAAATCTATAAAATTCTTTTTTTTCTCCATAAGATTTGAGTTGGATGAAATTTGTTTGATGTAAGATCATGTTTAAATGGACAGTCCAATCCATTTATCTATAGAATTTTCAGCCTAATTCAATAGAAATAGCAATAGACTGTGGGCTAAAACTTAATTCATATTACACTTCGATTTCTCCCTTCCTCCTCTCCCTGAAGCGGTCCCTACAGAATTTTGTCGGTGAGGACTAGATCTGCTGTGAAAATGGATGTGCTGGACCTTAGGCCGCCGTTGGAGGTATCTCCCAACGTCTCGCCGCCCTTTCCCAGAGAAAATCCTAAAAGACACTTTGGCCCCAATGGATTTTGTATTTTCCACGGTTCACGTGTCCAACCATCTGATGTTTTTTCATTTTTATTTTTGATAAGACAACCATCCGATGGTTAGTGCCATCAAAATGTAAGCAAATATGTTGCTTGATCTCAGTTGAGATGCAAGACTAACGAATTGGAAATATAAATCATCAAAATGGTAAAACAATGATTTAATACTTTTCCGAGGAATGCGGTGAGGACATCATGTCAATTTATTTTTTAACTCAAAAACAAAATCTCCAGATAATTGAAATTAAATTAAATATCATAATTATTAATTGATAAACTCATTTAAAAATAATTATATTTGATTTAAAAAATTAATTAACATATTGGCATCCCATCGGAACTATGACCCTCGACCAGAAGGTGCATGATGAATGATCAACTAGCGAGAAGTCGGTGACACGCCCTGAAATTCCAGCCATCTCTATGGGCAATCTACGAACACGACGTTCGAGAAGCAGGAGCCGCTCCTGAGCCCACGTTGTCTTTATTCCAGGGCCGTCCCTTGCTCACTTCCCACTTCACACCACCCCACACTGCTCTTCTCTCTCCCTCACCGTTCCCTTCGTAGAGAAAGAAGAGGCCAATGGGGGAAGGGAAAGGATCTACGCTGGTCCACATCCTTGTAGTCGCCCTCAGCCTCACTGCCTTCGGCTTCGCCATCGCTGCCGAACGCCGCAGGAGCACCGTGAGCGCTCTTCGCCCTTCTTAGTATCCGCTTTACCTTCTTCTTCTTCTTGGTTATAGTAAAGTAGGGTTTCACTCACTTGATGTTGGATGGAGGGGTTTCTCCAACGAGATCTTTGTGATTTTGCCTTCTAGCTAGTCTCTTTTCTTGGCCATTATGCGGATGTCCTCGCGATCTATTTAACCTGGTGGGAAATTGTCCGGTATTCAAGCTTTCGGTACTTGGTTGCGAGCTTTCATATGCGGATGATATCCCCAGAGTGTTCCAGTTGTGGGTGTAAGGGTCTATTTATGATTTTATATTGAATAGTTAACCCAGGTGCTGTTTAAATTCTCCATCTATAAGTTCGCCCGATGTGTAACCTAGCATTTTGATCGACGTGCTAAGTCTGGGCATTAATAGAGTCGGTATTAAGTGATGCGTTTTCTCTGATGGGGAAGGTATGCACCATATCAATGGGGCCTTGGTATGGTATCTGTAATACCACTTGGTTTATGATGTAGATTTAGAGCTTGAGTTTAAATTTTGTCATCCGTCCTCTTAAGCTGGGACGAGAAAAGTTCATGTAGATGGAGCAAGTTGAATCAGTGAATTTTAGAATCTGTTTGATCTACTAATTTATATTTGTTGAGGTCTTGTTTGCATGGGAACTGTATCTTTTAGGGTCATAGGCAATGTAAGTAACAGGACACTCGTGTTAGAGTAAGAGGTTTGAAGTTGCATTGGAATTCCAAGATGCGGAATGGAAGATGGAAATTTTGACCTTGATTTTAATCGTAAAAGATGATTTGAAAGGGGGAAGGTGGGCTAGGGAGTTAGCTCTTCATTGAATGGATGGTACATTTTATACAAGAATATTTAAAAACTTACACAGGGAAATTGAAGCAGACTGAGTAAGGTTTAAATATAAGAAAATGTAATGACTCAAACTCATGGGCAGGTTTCGTGTATGAGTTCATCGTTGCATCCCATGCTACCTGACAGCAGTGCTTAGGAGATTCCAGTTACTTCTTGGGATTGTTGAAGCTTCCTTGATTTTTGTTTTCTTGTATTTTAGTTTTACACATGGCATTAGTCCTTTACAAGCTGTCAGTTGTGTGTGTGTGTGTGTGTGATAAAATACATGCAGGAAGTACTTACCTGGAGGTCCATGAATATTTTTTACTTTTGCTACTACTTTCCCTAGTAGCAGATGGATTTTATACTGATGGCTTGTGCATTGTGCCTGCATTTATGACTGCAAGTGCTTTATTCAGCTGCATGTTCTTTTATTACCTTGAATTTCTAGTTGCCCACAGTAAAGAGAAAATTTTGGTAGTCCAAACTTATCATATAATTTGTTTTTGCTAGTGCCTAATAACACTAATGATGATAAATCTATGGCTGCAAGCAAATGGTCATTCTGGATTTGGGCCTTCAGATTGCATCATGTTTTTGCCTTTTGCTCGATCCTCTTCCCACCCTCCGGCACCCTCCCCCTCTATGCTTGCATGTGGGTTTTGGCATATTGTTGTGTACTTATGTTCGATCTGCTGTGGGACTACAATCTCACAATGGCTTCATTGTTGGATGTTTGCGATAATTTTAGTGCATGCTGGCACATCAGGATTTTGAAATGTGACTTTTTTGAAACAGAGTTGGCAAATGATGGAGATTACAGATTAAATGTGTCCTTCAGATTATTGATGTCTACTGGTGTAATCAAGCTTATTTGTTTGGTCAAATTTGTCACATTTTATATTCGATGGAGCTTAGTTTCAATGTGAGATTAAACAAGCATATTTAGAACAGCTTGATACCCTAAAGTGAGCTGGATTCAAACAAAGCTTGATTTGAGATTTGTTCAAGCTTGAGTTTTAGGGCCTTGATTGAATGAAAATAGCCAACGATCCATTTAAACCATCAAATTGTCAAAGTTTCTAGCCATGTGACTCATCTCATAATGTTTTATAACAATATTAGAGTCCAACATCTGCGACATGTGCAACGAATCCCTCTTTTTTCTTCCTTAAGGTTTTTTTTTTTGTTTGGTTCTTGTTGGGGGGGGGGGGGGTGGAAGTGCGTGTGTTGAAGTCATAAAAGGTTTTAGGCTTTTGAGGCCAGCCATGTGAAGCCTGCCCTGAGCTTTCGCATTATATAAAGTAGAGATGATGATGCAATTGTGCATCTTAAATAAGCTATCGCTATTAATTTTAGCCCTTGGATGGATCTCTATTGCTGAACATACACATATGTTGTGTGTGTGGGTGTGTTGTCTTTTTACATACTAATATATGTATATATTTTTGAGCCTTATGAAGCGGTGCTTGATTGAGCTATGAGACGCAGACATGGCTTGAAATTTATTTTCAACCTCAAATCCATGATCATACTAGGCTTGTTTACATTACTTTGAGCTTGGTTGAGCCTAGAATCAAATGGAACATGAGCTGTTTGTGGATGGTGAATCTATTGCTTTCCCTCTTGATTGCTGTTTGATGGGACAGTTCTAAAGCTTACTTAGAATCAATATTGGCTATTAAAACCTCCAACTCTGGTGTATTATTTTCTTTTTTCCTTAATCATTTCTATACCCAGGCAGATTTCATCATTAAATACCTATATAAGTAGATAGATCTTTATTAATTGTTGGAATGGTAATTTTTTTTTGGGAAGAATTGGTAATTACTATAAGGACTTTTACCTTGTCAGATTTCATCATTAATTAACTATATAGATAGGTAGATGAATTTTTATTAATTGTTGGAGTGGTAATTACTATAAGGGCTTTTACCTTGTGCGCTTTATATTTTCTGGAAACTAATTAATGTTCTACCTCCTGCTCCTGAGCTGAATTCCAATGCATGTCATGCTAACTTAGTTCGTGTGTGTGTCTTTTATTTTCCTTTCTTTTCTTTCTTTTTTTTTTCACCATTTGATTTCAAAGTAATAGCTTTTTATGATAACATCAATTCATGATGAGGGTTTTAAATACATACTTTTTTCTTTTGTCTTCCTTTTTACCATCTTTGGCGTTGGCATTGGGGTACCATAGATGAGTAGGATTAGTGACTACGAGCCTGAGTTCTGTTACAGGTTGGTTTGGAGGTGACTGTTAAATTATTGGGATTGAATTTTATTTCTAATGTTTATAGAGTTCACAAAATAGCCTATGAGGATCCTAATTTGGATGAGCTCTCTCTCTCTCTCTCTCTCTCTCTCTCTCTCTCTGTTGTTTCGTGTTAATGGATCTCCTCATGAAGGGTTGGTTAATCCTTTAAAAGTTATGCTAGGAGGCCTGGTCTTGTGAAGAGTATGTTGTTCTTCCTTCTCATTTCCTTACTTCTCATTTCTAGAAGGGAATTTTACTTTTGTGTTTGGTGTTCCTAAAGCTGAAAAGGGTCCACAAGGGTCTATGCAAGGGCTATTTTTGATAATATATTATTTACTTCAGTTGTGATAAATATTTGAGCTTTTCTTCTTCTCTATCATGGGTGATGAATATATATGAGCATTTATCAGGCCAATTCTAGCCAAGCGGGAGCTAAACATCCATTCCCCCATTTCAACTCAAGCTTGGCCAGGCTCAATTTCAAGCCTAACTTTCCTAGTCCAAGCGGCCATGTCAAATAGATCAGAGGTCTGGCAGGCCAATCCGAACAAACCCTAGATCTGTCCTTACCATAGCATCAAAGTTCATGTGTCACTCCTTTGAAGTCCAGATGGTTGCTTAGGATTAAGGCTTAGAGAAGAAGATGAAGAGGCAAAGAGGCAGGCTATTAGGTTAATCTTTACTTATTGTATAGAATATGGCAATCAATATATTGGTAATATCTTTTATTTTATGTGCTTTTGGCAAGGCCAAGCCAAGGCAATATTTATTTAGTCTGGGCCAGGTTGGAAACTAATCAGGTGTAGAATACAGGCCCAACTTGACTTCCTAGCTCAGAAAAACTTGGCAAGGCTTGCACTGTTGTCCAATTGCTGGCCAGGCTGGGCTGATTTTCCAAGTCTAGTGATGATACCTTTGGGTAACTTTAGTGTTTCATGATGTTATTGACTCTGTTATGTTAGCTTCTACTTCATTTCCTACTAATATTTTTCTAATCCATTTGTTTTTTTTATCTGGTCCCATAAAATTCCTTTAAACTAGTGATTTTGCAATCTCTGAATTCACACAGATCCTATATAGTTTATCTACACCCCACTTCAGGTCTGCAACAAAGACAATAACATTCTTGAAATCCTTCATAAACCCCTGATATTGCGCTAAGCAAACCCTAGATTACTAGTATCTACACCTAGCCTTGCCTATCAAAACCTATTTTGCTTGTTTTTGACATATCAATTGTTCATTTTTAATAATCCTGATTTTCTTTCTCTTCTTACATCACTTTTTCAGTGCTCTAAATGATGAATAGGAAGGTTTATATGGAGGACCACTAGGTGTAAGGGCATGTTGGTGGGTCTTAGGTGTAAGGGCATGTTGCAGACTTTTTCCAATTTAGTGGACTGTTTTTGGTTAGGAACCATTGGTGGAATAAAATCCAGAAAGTTGATCCCATATTGATTGGTAGGACTTCAGAAAAAGGAGAAGCAGAGAAGAACAGAAATATGTGGATGAAAAAATATTGAAGAATGGTGTGCAAGCAATTCTGGTTTTGGAGGGCTTGGATAAGAATGAAGAACACATATGTTGTGGCCTCCCACACTGTGGCCTTGGTGAAGCCACACGGTGGTTAGCCCCAGGAATTGGGGGATGTGTTTCAGGCAGGAGTTACAAGGACCCAAAGTGCTGTCAGGCCTGCACTGTGGAGAATCTAGACTCAATAAAGTATGAAGTTTACCTGACCTCAGCTTCTATAGGTGAGTCTTGTTGAAGATTTTGTTTATGTGTTTTGATCAAACCTTTAATTTAGATCATTGCTATCAAGTTGTTTTCTTAACCGATCTATAAAGTTTCTTGCATAAATGGAAAATGGGTATTTAGGTAAAATATTGAGGTTTCACACTTTCTTTGATTTAGCCAATATAGTTTTCTTTAAGTGTAAGAACAAATGTTAGTAATATTCAAGAGTAATTCAGATAAGTTTCTGGTTCGTGTAGAAGTACCTCGAAAGCACTCATATAAAACAATATTTTATATTTTTCATTCTTTAGATTGATGAACTTAATTTGATGGTGTGGTATAAGCTTGATTTAAATAGAATATGACATCAGCAGAAGTTAGAAACTGGATAAAACAATAAAAGAGCAGGGAAGGGACTCATGGTGGATGTCACAAGGTTGATGGTTCCGGGCCAGATCTTCCGTTCATTTTTCTAAAGGCATGTGACAATGACAGCCGGCTTGCATTGTACTCACCAAAAGAATAATAAAAAAAGAGGAAACAATTCTGTTCCAACAACTCACTAGATTGTTGAAACTGCACTTTTGGCTGTTCTGTGCTTCTCATGTTTCTTGTTTTGTTTGTTGGGCCTTAGCTTTGGGGTTCCACATTTTTGGTGTTCCTTCTCATCCCTATTATTCAGTTTGTCTCTATGATTAGTGAAACTTGAGTAGTCAATAGTAGCCCAGTCACATAAGTCTTAATATAGTTAAATGGCTTTTTCATCCTTGGGCTGCGGTGGAACTATTTGGAGTCTTCTCAGAGGTCTACCTAGCTCGTTCGTCAATATTTCTTGCGAACTGTAAGCTGTGGTCGACTGTGAATGCCAATTGACATATAACCCATATAATTAAAGACAATTCTTGCATCCATATCTTTTAGCTATTCAACCTTTTATTTGCTTCTGGGCACTACTAAATTATCTGTTTTGCATGCCAGGGTACCATTGTTACTGATAACTCCAATTCTACGTTCTGTGTTTATGATTCGGATGTTGCAACCGGCTATGGAGTTGGTGCTTTCTTGTTTCTTTTCTCTAGTCAATCTCTGCTTATGGGTGTCACAAAGTGTATGTGCTTTGGCAAGCCCTTAGCTCCTGGGGGAAGTCGAGCCTGGTCGATTATATATTTTGCCTCTTCATGGTGATCTTTCTTCAATTTAGGATCATAATTCTCACAAACCCATTTCTCTGTTTATAAATCTTGAATTACTTTGGGATGCTTTATGGAAGCATGCTTGTTTGCCAATGGCAGGCTGACTTTCTTGATTGCTGAGGCATGCCTGTTAGCTGGTGCGACAAAGAATGCATACCACACAAAGTACAGGCATGTCATCTATGCTTCAAACTGGACTTGTGAGTCTCTGAGGAAAGGAGTATTCATTGCTGGGGCAGTCTTTGTGGTCTTCACCATGATACTCAATGTGTATTACTACATGTACTTTACCAAAGCTACAAGTCAGGCTGCGCGTAAAACCACTAGGGCAAGCTCGACTGTTGGAATGACTGGTTATCCTTGACCGCAAGCAACTCAAACTCCACAGCTCTAGAAGTTTATACGAATGCTATGTCTTCCCTCCTATCATGTAATATTTGAGTAGTTACCTGCAACTGGTTTTGAAGGGGTTGAGTTTGATTCTGGTAATTGTAGATGCTTCAGTGTGTCTTCAGGTTGCTAGCGTGTGTTTAATCCTCATGTTTCTGCTTTTGTTTAGTTTGTTTTTCTTTCCGTAAGTGATGATAGCTCGTTATTATTCGCTAAGAAGCAGGTAGTTACGATGGTTTGAGAGTCAAGTGAGATAACATGCAGAAGTTGAATTTGGTATGGTGGGTGGTTCACAGCCTGAACTGAGAAAGCAATGTGAAGGCATTTTGAGTGTCTGATGGGTCTCTTGCTGATGGTATGAGAGAGCCAAAGTAATATTGGATGGTACCCATCATCGATCAGCAGAATTTCTTGGTTGAGGATATGAGCACAATATATATGGTCTGGGTTTTAACCAAACCTAGACCTATACCCATGGGGATGTTGGGTTTTAATTTCTGTTCCACCGTTGACGGATTGGGTCTGGGTTTGTATAAGAAATGTGTCAGGTTCAGGTCAGGTAATGATCGGGTCTTGGTGGTCATCGGATTTTAGATATTGTAGTGAAAAATTAATTAAGTTAAATAATTTATACTGCGAAATGTATAAATATGGAATACATGCTACAAAATTTAAATCATTAACAAGCACTTGATTGTTGACCATCTAATAATAACTGACTAAAACTTTTAATCTAAAGTCAAATAGAAATGCCTAAACATGTTTTAGCATGTCATTATTAGCTATTTTTTCAATCAAAACTTCCAGAAGAATTCCATGCAATCCGGTTGAAATGTTTATATGGTAGATTAAAAGCCAGATGTTAAAGTATCCAACTTTTTATGTCGCTTTTACGAGACCTTATTATTTTGTTTGATTTTCTAGCATCTTTTATAACAAGAATATTCCAAAGAAAGCCGTTACTGGTTGCCTGTCCTCGTTAGGTACGTTACAGACCCAGCAAACCCAGTGCATTATGCATCAGCATTTGAAGAACTGGCTAACTAGCGCGCGTTATTATTATTTATTTGTGAATTTTTGGGTATATATTGATTCAGCAAGGTAGGAAATTGGATTTCATTTGTGTGCGTGTGGGTTTGTATAGCATCCAGCGGCTGGAGGGGGTGACTACTGGGAAAGCTCAGATTTTGATGTTATCACAATCCGAAATGGATTGCTCTATACAAAACCAACCACCTTAATGAATCATACATGCGTAGACTCGTTAATTGATGGTGTGAAACGTTGATGCTTTGAATGCAACTAAATGTTGAGCATAGCCGGAAAGTAGGAACAGGCTTGGATCATCTGACTTCAAATCCCAACTCATTTTCCATACAGGTCGCCTTCTGGTACAACATTCCAAGTGTACTTATTTTCCATATGCAATACATCTCGCTTATTTTTCTTGGAACAGTAGCCAGTGCATCGCCAATAATTTTTCAGATAAGATGGAAAATCACCCGTATCAAACACCTGTTGAAGCCCTACAAGGATTTGTTGCAAAAAAAAAGAAAAAAAAAATCCTTGAAGGTTAGAATATGAAAACTCGCCAGCTACAGTATTGATCATGGGTGAGAAATGAATTCCACAATCATGGACAGGCATCCAAATTCCAAAGATTCCAACGACGCCAAAATATTAACTTCATGATTCTCCTTCTTCCCCACATTATCAGCATTTCCTCAACATCGGTACATTATGTACTGTGGATTGGGCCAATAAAGAACTTTTGAAAACGAAGACTTGGTCATGGGAAAAACATATCAATCTACCTCACTCTTATTTATTTTTGGGATTTGCCATTTAGCAGACGAGCTACCAAGTGAAGACTCCCAACCTTAGTCGGAGATCCGGTTATTGAACAACGAACCAAGCCGAGACAAGAGGACCCACTTGTTCCCATGCAGTCATCATCCACGGTACAAGCTGAGACTTTGCACATGTCATTCTTTTCAAGTCCTGGTCTCCTCATTGGGACTTGAGATGAGGTGTTCGCCCGTCCACTGCCAGTGTTCTCACGGCTCACCGTCTCCCAGGCCATGACCACCAGTCGGAGTTGCTCTGCATCCTGAACGCCGATGTTTGCGCCGATGTCACGTGCCCGTGTCTCGAGGAGTCAAAACTAGGCATGTATGAATTTTAGTGAGACAAAAATATCCACAGATTTTTCTATAACCAGGAAGGGTTAATCCCCATCCCCTACTCTGTGACCAACTCCGCTCCACATAGACGGAACTAGGCCCCCGGGCTGCTCTTGGAATCTTCATTTGAAAATAAATAATGAGAATTTTGGCAAAACATTTTGGAAACCAAGATTCGTTAATGATAAAATGTTTCGTAAAACTGTTCTTTTACCTCTTAGTCTCTTATCTATTTCTTCTTTCTGCAATTTCCATCTTTACATCCTTGTATCGTAATCCTCCTTTTGGTAAGAAAAATAGTAAAGACCATCCATCCTGTCCACCGTTGAATTCATGGATCCTACATGATGAATGATGATTAGGGCGAACAATACCCAGTCCCTATCTAAAA
This sequence comes from Elaeis guineensis, assembly GCF_000442705.2. Classification (NCBI taxonomy): domain Eukaryota; kingdom Viridiplantae; phylum Streptophyta; class Magnoliopsida; order Arecales; family Arecaceae; genus Elaeis; species Elaeis guineensis. The sequence goes on along the minus strand of NC_025995.2, from coordinate 105,473,621 downwards.
AGTGATTATTGGAATTGGATCAAATCCATTGCTCAACTGATGGACTAGTTCAACTATACAGCAACATGTACAAGAACAGATGCAGGCGCTTCAATTAGCATGCTTTGTAGTGGGACTGGTCCATCAACTCAAAAGTGGATCTTGTCCGACTAAAAATTATATCTATCGAACACCTGCCTATATGTGTTTTCCAGCAACCCTGCGCAACCACATGAAACTGGGGAACTAAGGTGTGATACATAGCATTGCTCCATTGGTTAAACTGTAGCACAAGTATTCACAGGCAAATGACGACTTCTATTCCCAATGGAAAAAATCCAATGCCACGGTCGGTGAAACTGACTTCATGATTTTCAACGTGATAATAGCGAAACAGTGGCACTCACGTAGCCACATTTTTATGTAAAAATAGGGATGAAAATAATATGAATATTATCTGTTCGGATCCATTTTCACAGCTGAATCAATCTGGATATGGACAAAAATTTAAGAATTCGACTAATATATGCATCCATATTTATATCGATAAAAAAATAGATATAAATATAGATAGATAACTATTCGATCCGTATCCGAATTCTTATTATTTTTTTTAAAAAATATACCATCAAATAAACATGTTATTAATTTAATTTATCATTTATTTAATAATATCTTTGATTCTATAGTCATAAAATTTAATTATCTAAGTAATATTTATAATTATATACATACTTTCAATATTTAAATTATACTCGTATCCATTTAAAATAAATATGGATATGAATTTTTGTATTCAAATAATATTTATATCTGTATTATATTAATCAGATAAAATAAATATAGATATGGATACGTTGGTATCCATATCTATCTACGATCTGATTTCAACCATACGTACGATCTGGTTTCAGCGTATATAAGGATCTCGCGTGTGAGATATCGAGACAAACAAGGCTGTGGGGCATCCAATGGTAGAAATGGGAGCAGCGGGTGCAACGGTACAGACGAACGAAGAAAAATAACAGCAGCGAGGGCATCTAATGGTAGAAACGTTTCAGCTGCTGTTTCTCGCATCTTGATGCATGGTTGAGCAAATTAAGGGAAAACGATCCCCACCGCCTTCTGTCTTCCCCTCCACCTCCCACCACCGATCGCCGGCGATGCCACTCCATCAACCGAACACATGAGAAGATACAGGCACTTGAAATTGACGGATGGTGTGGGGGGCGCAGATGAAGGGACGGAGGGGCTGCTGGTGCTGGGACTGGATAAGTGCCCCTCATTTGCTCACTGTGCGGATCTACTCCCCGCATAGGAATATTATGCACACGATGGAATCAAATGTCACCTCATCCGCATATTTATCTATGCGGATTTGCTTTCGCATAAAATGTTTACGCGCAGAGGGAACCCATGCATCTGGTATTCTGCATATTTTCCTATGCGGATGTAAATCCACATAAAAAGTTTTATGCACGAGAGTGATTTATAGTGCACTATGTCTGCATATTGTTCACTATGCGGTCGCTAACCGCACAAGAATATTATGCGTAGACATTTACCAGCTGCCCATGTCCGTATAGTCGTTATATGCGGAACAAAACCGCATAATATCTTTATGCAGACGGTCTATCATAGGCACCACTCGTCCTCATACAGTTCTATGCGGATTTTTTTTCGCATAATAATAATTCTGTGTGCGCGACGGATCCCATAACCTCGATGTCTGCATTTCTTTCCATGTAGAAGGGGGGAAATCCGCATACTATTTTTATGCGCGTGTCTGGATGAAGCCGCTGTGTAGGCTGCTTTTTAGGTCAGAAAAAACAAAATTCGTAGATGAAAGAGGACGCGGTGTAGCTCCCAGGGCGCCAGTCTTGTGACTACCAAGAGTCGCGCCTATGGAAATCAATGGAGAAAACACGCTCGTTGGGCAATGGGGCGGTCATCGCCTCTGCCGCCGGCAACCACGGCCAGAGGGAAGAGCTTGGTGGGACCAATTGACACATTTGTCAAGGACCAGTTTAAATTAGTGTATAGAACTATTTCACTCAATTCCCTCTCAAGTACTATTACATCCAAGTCCCTCTATCCTCCGTAAAGATTCAAGTCCCCCTATTTTGATATAGTGTCTTTCTTCATACTTTCCTCATGGCCCCAACGGGCCCGAGGAAGGTATCAACCTTCTGTTTTGTTTTTTTCCTTTTTTTTTTTCCCCTCTCTCTAATCTACACAGAGAGAGCGCAAGCGCGACGGGAGGCCTTTCATGGACTTCCGGTCAAGCTGAGGTCATACGATTGAATCCAAGAAAATATTCTAGAAAAGCAAAGTTTCATCTGAATTTTTCTGCTAACAAAACTAGAATAGTCATATGCCATTAGGCAGAAAACTCAAATGGATAACACATACTCAGAACTCCCGACAATACCAGAGAGGGTCGAGTATTGTCGGGGTACCGAGACTTTCTTCACCAACCTCTTGCTTCTCTAACTCCTCGCTGGGCTAGGACGTTTGCCACGCGACGAAGGATTGAAGAAGAAAGAGACCGAAGAGATGAGCGTTGAAAAGTGTGAACATGCTTTTATAATGATGATAATTAATGATCGCATTTAATGCAATGGAGAGGGTGGTGAGAAGTGGCTGAGAGCTTGGTGAGATTCCAAGTCCAAACAGCCAGTTAACAGTGCAACGCCGGTCTTCTGACCTCTTCTATGCCGCAACTTCCTTCGTGCCAGCACTCTCACCGCTCCTTGCACAGACTAAATTTCACAGAAGACAATGCACGATGGATCCCATGATGAATCGCCCTCAGCTTGTCACACCTCACCGTACTTCCCGCATCAATGGAAAACGTGGGGCCCGAATACGGCAACTCAGTAAATTTTATGGGTGGAAAAAGGAGAGATCTGAGCTGCATAACCAAGAATTAAATCTCTTATAAAGATAGGTGATAGATTAGTTTATTGATCAAGTTTTCAGGTGATGGTACGAGAATTTTGGGTCTGAATACCACCTTAAATCTCTCTTTTTTTTTTTTTGGGTAAGAATAAATTTCATTTATTTAATATGAAGTGGCTTGTCACCGTTTTGCTCGAGAAATATCATCTTAACCACGTCTTGTGTGATTAGAAGAATTAAGAGAGGAGAACCGGAATTTGTTGTCTGCTATCCATAAGCCACATTTTTCAGGTGAAAAAAAAAAAAAAAAAAAAGCACACTCAAATGAAAAAGCCCCATAGCAAAAGATATATTGGTTGTCTTTTTTCTGTTTCATGTGTCAGCAACCCAAACACCAATTCATGCTAAAAGAAAGCAAAAGTGGAGTTGCACTGTTATCATATAACACTTTTTTTTATCAAACTCAATTACTCTCTGTGCTAATTTTACTCAGAAAGGGGTAGGTGCATCATTGAATGGCATCCAGCTATATTTTTTCTTTTCCTTTTTTTTTTTTTATTTTGATCAAATGGCATCCAGCTACCAATGACTCGAACCACTACAAACAGATATAAAATGTAGAACATTGCAGTTTTACTAATTAAGTACTTTAAATTTATTTTGTGTTTAAATTTATCACAACCAAAGATCTCAGAAGAGCATACAAAGCCAAGAAAAAACTGTAAAAATAATATAAGAACCTTTCCAATATATATATATATAAGAAAAGAAAAAGAGTCACATATAAGCTTGCGTTTTAACATCAATGGTGCCAAAATATACACTTGCATATGAGTGAAAATTCATGTGGATAGGAAATACTACAACTTTCAAGTTGATGGACCATTGATCACTCGATCTCTAGGATGAGATTGAAGATACCTTTGTGAAAGCACAGAGATCAAAGATGAAAGCGATCACTTGAGTAGGTGAGAAATACCTCGTGCGAGATGGCCATGACGTTTATAGGTACCTAATTCGAAGACCAATAAATATATTAATAATGCAAGCAATGGTAGAACGACATGGAATTTAGAAAAGCCCCGTCCCTTATCCCCGACTCCTCTAGTCCAAATTCAGCCTTTAAATCTCTTTAAGGCGTGGCCAAAGTCATTTCTGCCAAAGCATATTAGATTTATCACTCTTGTATATACTTCATATATTTCTCTAAGGTCTTGTTTATTGAGAAGGATACGGCAGCTGACAGGCGCCTCCACCCACCTTTGAGACAGATAGACTGATTTGAATTTTGGATTAAACACGACAGGATCTGAAAGGAAGTGCAAAGAGTATCAACTGCAAGAAGATCGAAATGGCGCACAATTTCTTGCCTTTCACTGCCGTAAAAAATTTTTTGCACAATCTTTTTTGCAGTCGCCAACTTTGAAATCATCTCATGTCACAACAATGCAACAGCCGATATTAGAACTGGAAGTAAACAGAAATTCATATGTCTAATTTCTCAATAGAACGGAACCATATTATGTTTAATTAATAACACAAAATTACTGTTAACATACAACTTTATATGTAATGCAGCCCTTTTTTCTACGAGTAGATATTAAAATCTATAGATGAACATAAGAACACAACGAGGCTACAATTTTTCTCCTTGTTTCCATGCATGGCTATAGCACTTGACCACGGCTCTGTATCACAACTCATTGCGACCAAGTCAGCTTAGTTAGTTACACCTCCCCACCATTTTACTACAAATTATTGACAACAGGTAAAATAAAACAGGAGATTCCATCAATACAGAGCCTCTCTTCCTCCAGCTGTACGCAAACAAAATGGAGGAAAAGTTTACATGTTGATATATATGCCCCGAAAAATAATAGTACAAATAGTTATAACGTTTTTACTTTTACCGGTTGTGGAGGGGATCGGGACAGCTGGGGACCCTTCGCTTGCTGACATCAAACTGTTCGCCGTCGCCGGCTGGAGAGTCCCAGTCGGAAGGAGCTGGGTTCCGGCCGACGAGGGTGGCCTTATCATGTGGCTTAATTGCCCCGGTTTTTGGAGGAAACAACGGAATTGCCACTGCCAGGCAGTGGAAGCATAGAACCCAGACAACGTAAAGGATCGCCAAGCAAAGGACCCTCCCCCTCCCCCCGACCGCTGACATCGCCGGAGAACTCTCGAGGGCTCGCCAGAGTCTGGCTACATCGCCGGAGAGATAGGGGTTTTCTCCTACTCAAGGGTGAGGCCACGTAGTGACGAAGAGAGTGGAGAGGTAGAGTGCTGCATTTCCCAGTGGAAGGCGGCTTAAGAGGGGGTGGTGAGCAATTCGCCCCTGGCAATCGGCGTCAATTTACGTCCGTGCCATTGCTTTGTGGTCCGAGTTCCGAGCGCGGATGGTACGGTCGGCGTTCCTGGTATATTGTACTTCGGAAACGTCAAGAACGTCGCTGTTTTGCTTGAAACTTAACGAAGCTGACGGTCAATAATGATATTATGACAAGGTTTGCTCTTCCTCTTTCTTTCTTTTTTTTTTTGGATGAAAAGGTTTGCTCTATTTTTTTTTTTTCTTTTTCTTTGGTAAAGAGAGAACTTTATTCACGGATACAGTTCAGAGACCAAAAATGTAAACAACCTCAAACACAAACGGCAATAACCACAGAGTAGACAACCAGATAAAATACATAAGTCTCTATGCATAACCCAAACAAAGTAGTTATGTGAATGAAGTGTGAGAAGCATGAAAGCAAGGATCAGTCAACTGAAAGCAGCATAGTGCGGGATCCAAAACCTCGAAGTGGCAATAATTGGTCAGATCCTATGCGAAGCAAAATAAGGCATTATAATAAAAGGGGTTATAGTCAATAGGGAACTAGAAAACCATTCAAGAAGAAGCTTGCATAATGGTATCTGACGAATGGTAGGTTTAGAGTTTGCATATATAGAAGTGTGAATAATTGTATCTGATTGTTGAAACATGTGAATCTACGTGCATTTTGCCTCCACAAGTGTAAACCAAACGAGCAACAAAGTAGCATCAGCATCTGAAGTCACTGTTGCAGGATTGGGATGTTCTAACTTGAGGGATCCGGACGGGATAGATTGTTGAGACATCTAGTTGAGTAGGTATTAGACCATTAACTTCGAGTTACCGATAAATCTAGCTAGTAAGCCTAATGATGCAACTCTAAATTTGGTTGAATTATTGCGGTGAAACAATAACCTGACTTGGTTCAATTTAGATGTTTACTCTTAGAAAAATATTTTCGCAGCCATAACAACTGTCCTAGAAAATGTCTGTACATAAACTTTTCTTTAGCTTTTATTTATTTATTTATTTGATATTTTGCCTTTCTAGACTTTTGTGTTGTCTATACTTCTATTAATCCAAATGGACCATTAGTTCAATCAAGGAATACATGAGAGAACACATGACAGTGGTTTTATACCCTACTTCTAATGTCATGAAATGTAGATAATTTTTATACGATATTTTAAATTGCTACGTATTGCAATATAAGAATTATCTTAATCATGTGATCATTACACAACCAGGAATGTGATCAACATCCATGAATCTCAAAGGACCATATTAGGCTCTTTCTTTCTTTCATTCTTTTTATTTTTCTTTCATTCTCTTTTTCTTTCCCTTTTCCTTTTTTGTCTCTGTACTTTGTAATAATAACATTTTAATTGATGGTTTATTCTCACCAAAAGAAGAGCCACTTAACCTCAAATATAAGGTTGAGGTATACCATCCCAAACTCAATCCAAGTTTGAGACACATTAATCAACCTACTTAAGCCGCATGATGGGCGAACTCAAATTTGAGCGAACCCAGCTAGAGTTATACGTAAACATCAAGATTTTTTTTTTTTTGACGAAAAAGGAGGCTAAGCTACCATTGTTATTAATGAACGTAAACATCAAGGTTCAATATCGCAAAAGTGTGAAATTTGCAGGAATATGTGTTTGCCTAATGGCACAATTTTTAAATGGTAAGCAAAGGCCATATGATTTTAAATAAACAATCCAGAGTACCTCTAAGAGCTATCAAAGAAAGAAGTCTAATCATATACCAAAACAGAGTGCAAACGGAATCCATCACGCTGGGGTCTGCAGGCCGCTTTAACTTATTTGGCGGTCCGAAGAAAAGGTTTTAGAAAGAAAGCTTGGCACTAGTTTAAAAATTTAGGCTACGTCTCGGCAAGAAAGGTGCGGACGAAAGGTTGGTGCTGTCCTTCCACAGCCGGATCTCTTTTCGCACCTCAAAGTCCGGGCGTTAGAAAGCTGGAACCTTGCGGCCTCCCCCCCCCACACCCAACATTTTTTTTGGTACTTTTTTTTTTTTTTTGGGTATATAGGCTTCCCCCTTGGCCTTCGCTACTTGACTTTTTGGCACCTTGTGCTCGTCTACTTCCCCTTTCTCCTTGGTAGTGAGCTTTGTCCTCTCCACCCTTACTTAGCACCCAGAGATACCTCACACGGTCACACACAGAAAACTGTCAGTATCTCTTTGTCCTTTAATCATTCAAGTTCTCAGTAACTGAGATAGCTCCGGGCCAGAAATTATACTTACATCGCATGGACCACATGGACGTGCATGACGCAAATCATGTCGTCTTCTTTTCATGTGCCAATCTTTGAGATAAATGGATGATTGATATGGTGCATAGCTACATTAGTACACACGATATGGTATATAATTTGTCCAGACTGATCAGTATCCAGGCCTCTTAAGGATAATCTAGCTAGATTATTATTTGTGACTCCATTTCGGTTTGTAATTTTTGTTAGATTTGGTTGGTTTGGTGCTATATATTACCCAAATCCGTTTCATATGTCATATGTGAATTTGAATGCTGTATGTTAGTTAATTGGTTGGCGGTCAATTTAGGTTCAATGAATTGGAGTTTTGTGTTGACTTTTGTATCAATTTTAGTAGGGGTTAGCGCCAGCTTTATACTTAGTTCAAGATTACTCCCTCAGACGCTTCTTTAAAATAGGTTCAATTCAGTTTGTTTAGCATTTAAGCTAGGTCAACTTGATCCGCATGCATCCTTATTGCTTCTTGGGGAAGCAAGTTAGTCGCGTAAGCTCAATTAAACTAGCTTTGAGTTTTTACATAGTTCAGGTTCATCTTCAACATATGGGCCGTAATGCTGAATGAAATTAGCAAAATACATCAAACAACCTTCTGTGCATTAGACTGAAATTGATTTGTTAGGTTGGATTTGTTGTCCAAAATGAAAAATCTGATAATCCAACAAAAATCAAAAAGTTGCATACTGTGTAATGGATTGGATCCGGATCCAAATTCGAGCCACATTTTGTTTGCTTGTGACGGCGTGGGCGTCGTGCTCGGGCCATTTGGACACCCACAACCTCTCAATAAACGATTTTTTAACAAAAAAGCATTCAACTTTGGATGGCCACCAAGCGTATGAACCGAACAAGACGTGTCGAAGTGTCACACAACCAAAAAAAAAAAAAAAAAAACCCTTTATGAAACCATCGTGCCATGTTATATCATGTTGGGGAAATAATTAGGCCAACCGACCTAAAATGGTGGAAGTCATGAACTGAAGCAGTAGCCAGCAGCTACGCCCATCACGGCGTCGCGGTGGTTGAAACATTTAAATTCCCTCAATCATGAAGATTAGAGACCTTTTTGGTTCGTTCGTTTGGTGGGCCTCGTCTTGTTGTGACACTTTTATTTAAACCTGAACGACTGAAGGCAAATCCACTCGTATCGATGCGATTTCCCAACATCGCTTGTACGTAGCGAGATATTGCGGAAGTTTTTGTTCTGAATCGTGTGAACTGCCTGACGTTATCTGCCATTTGAGGCCCGCTGGGCCTATTTGCTTTTTAGGTTTTCTGTAGCTTTGTACTTCTGTTGCTTTCCAATAAATTGGTGGGAATCTGCCTTCAATCTCTCTCTCTCTCTCTCATTCATAAAATATGGAGACAGAAAAATGCCACTCATTTGGGCTGTACAGAAAGCTAGCAAAGGCTGGAATTAATAACTATTTATTAGTGCGATGTTCCATGACCAATCTTCAGTACTAGTTTTGGGCAGGAAATCATATGCTCTGGCGAAACTTTTTAGCTGAAAGCCTGAAATATTTAGTCCTTATGGTAAGTTATTGCTGCAACCCCGTCATTGTCACCATTAGTATCCTGACCTTTAAGCAAGAGAAACACTGAAACCACGTCCCTGCAAGTACGGTATACTGAGTTGAGAATCAATTTTCCAGCGGCCCATCGATGTGGGTAATTATTAATTAGTCCTTTCTAAGATGGTGGAATGGCCTACTATTTCCCACCTTCATCTCCTTAGAGAAGCCCATGGTTTGAATCTCCATGGAAAGAATTAGTTCTACGCCAATCTACACTATCTGATTTAACTTTCTATCTTGAAAATATAATAACAAAAATGAGTGAAGATAATAACTGAATTGCTTAAATAAATAATCAATATGAAGAGAATTCAAACTTATGATTTTTCGAAAATCTGAACTCTAATATCATATTTTATCATCTATTTTTACTTAAAAATCTTAAAATTGATGCGGAAAGTATCGAAAATGTGTAACAATCCTAACATGAAGAGCCTCAGCCTAGATAATGAAATTGTAGTGGATGCCATGTTTGGTCTGACACGTCTATACTGGTTTTGAAATCTCAATCTAAGAATGAAAATGGGTGAATCTTCGGTTAACAAATTATTGGGTGTAGACGTGATCAAGGGTCAGATTTGGGCTCAGAATATGTTAAATTTTATATAGGCATGATCTGAGATCCAATTAAAAATAAATAAAATTTAGATTCAAAATTCAATCAATGATCAGCTCTAATAGGGCGGACCCTATGAAACATTGAGACAATGTGGGCTGAGGCCTTTCTCATCTCCATTCCTACTCTAATCTTAATACTCCTAATGCAACATAAATATATTATATAAAACTGCAGGACTAACACTACAAAAAAAGAGGCCATTAACGACCTTTTTTTGCCGACGCTTTTGGAAAGCGTCGGCAGGTTGCGCTAACCTGCCGACGCTTTTAAAAAGCGTCGTTCTTTAACGACGCTTTTAAAAAGCGTCGTTCTTTAACGACGCTTAAAAGCGTCATAAACTATGAACGTGTCAACGTCGACGCTTTTAGCAAAAGCGTCGTTAAATAAATAAAATACCGACGCATTTTAACGACGCTAAAAAGCGTCGGTAGGTTCGTTTAATACCACCCTCCTCCCGTGCCCTAATCTATCTACCGCCGTGCCCTAATCTATCTACCGCCGCCATTCCTCAGCCGTTCCTTATTTTCCACCCGTTCCTCAGCCGACCCCGGCCCATCTCCGCCGCCGGCACCGCACCCGCCGTCCACGCGCACCCGCCGTCCACGCCTCACCTCTGTCCGCCACTCCCCTCTGCTGCCGCATCCGTCGACGCCGCGCCCGCGAGGTCCAAGCCATACGCCGTCGGTGAACCGGCCCTCCTCCTCCTTCCCTTGTTCGACTGCTCCAAGCTTCCCACCATCCCACTTCGCCATTCGGCCACCCCAAATCGAAGGGAAACGAAGCCCCTGCTCGGCCGCTCCACAGAAATTTTGAAAGGTAAAATATTTTCCCCATTTCACTTGTTTTTCTTTTCATTCATTCTTCTTTTCAAAATCTCCACAGAAATTTTGAGTTGTTTAATTTCATGTTACAGTGTTTAAGGGTCTGTCATCCACATTCCTCATTTTGAAAGGTAAGCTTTTTCCCACCTAGTTTGATCATTTTTTTTTGTTATCGCTTCATTTTCTTTTTATTTTTTTCTCTTGTTTGGAGATTTGTGGGAAGGAGAGCATTGAGGGAGATCGGATGGGTTTCTTAGGTCCCGATTGGGGTTTTCTCATATGGGATTTTGTGCGAGCTGCAGCGGTGTGAGTTGGTCCCCTGAGGTTCCAAGAGCTTAATCTCGGTAGAAGCATGATATTTTATAGGATTTGAGAATTTTTCAGTTATTTATTTATTTATCTTGGCAGATGTGAAGAATTTTTCAGTTGAGTGTTGAAGGATGTTTTTGTTTATATATGTTCTTGTTTACTGCCACCCTTGAGTAGCAGTGTGATGCATATTTTATAGGAATCGGGTTTGTTAGCCCATTTAGCTTATATTTTTTAAGAACATGCTCAGATCTTAGTTTTTCGGCTGTAGAAAAAAAAGATAGAAAAAAAAAAAGCCTATGAAAGTTTTTTTTCTTTGTATAGGATTTGAGTTAGGTGATATTTGGTTGATTTAAGGCCATGATTAAATGGATAGTCCAACTGATGAACACTATAAGATTTTCAATTAAATCCTATCCAAAAATCCAAACATATCTTTTTCTACACGATTGAGCTAAAACCAACAAAATTAACAAGATCACATGCTACATACTGGGTTAGGCTTATCTTTATAAAATACCCAGTTATAGCTTTGCAATGGGCCCGCTTGAATTCTACAGGGAGAAAAAAAAATTCAATAGATCTTTTTTTCTCCTTATGAGATTCAATTCGAATTATTTCAGAAGTATATTTGGATATTTTGCTTAACCCATCTTTGTGATCTTATTAGTTGCACTAGCTCAATCCACAAGTCCAATAGAATTTGCCGCCCAATCGAGATAGCGGCACGTCACGTGGAGACAACGACGACCATCCGCCTGCAGATTGATGTTATTTTATTTTTGTTGTATTTTTATATTTATTTATATTACTCTTGATTGTAATGGACGATTAGTACTTTATTTTTATTTATATAAAATATTGTTTTTTGGTTTGATTAAATTTTCTATTTCAGCTTGCTTTTGATGTGAATGATGGTGATTGTACAGGTGTGAATGTGAATGTGGTGATTGTACATGTTTATTGTATTGTACAGGTGATGTGAATGATGGTGATTGTACAGGTGTGAATGTGAATGTGGTGATTGTACATGTTTATTGTATTGTACAGGTGTGATATGATTTCGTACAGGAATGTATTGTATTATTTTTTTTTTAAATAATATTTGTATTTTTTTTTCCTCTTAAAACCTTTAACGACGCTTATAAGCGTCTTTAAATTTGTCTTTTGCGACGCTTTAAAGCGTCGTAAATATTTACATTAACGACGCTTATAAGCGTCGTTAAATTTGTCTTTTGCGACGCTTTAAAGCGTCGTAAATATTTACATTAACGACGCTTTAAAGCGTCGTTAAGACAAATTTAACGACGCTTTAAAGCGTCGTTAATGTAAATATTTACGACGCTTTAAAGCGTCGTTAAAATTTAACGACGCTTTTACAAAGCGTCGGCAATATTCGTCCCCACTCTTGCATAGTCGACGCTTTGCCGACGCTTTTCGAAGCGTCGTAAAACCGAATAGCGACGCTTTAAGGCGTCGTTAATGACCATTAATAGCGTCGTTAATGGCCATTTTTCCTGTAGTGTAAGTTGGATTGTCTTCAGGATCATAAATTACACAATTTATTTAAGTAAGATCCATATCAACCCAATCCATTTCTAGCACACATTCTGTGGGAGGAAAAAAATAGAAGAGCACATGATGTTCATCTTTTTTTTTTTTTCCTTTTTTTTTTTAATCCAGCAATTCAATATGCCCAAATATGGGATTTAGGCCGAAACAAGAATGGGTCTTCAGAAGAAAATAAACTAAGCAGGCTAATAGTATAGACCTGATTTCTATAGAAAATCCAGTCTAATACTGCTAGATTTTGCAAACAGATCCTAAAGAGAGCTATTAGCCAGTGGTTTGGTATTCTCCTTGTGGTACGAGGTTCGACTCTCACGGTATATACTAAGAGCCTCTTTGATCCTCTTTTACCTTTTAGCTACAGGTCTACCGTCGTCTGACAAGACTAGTTGTGAAGAATGGAGTTCTAAACGGATTGGGAAGAGGAGGTGGCTTCGGTGGCACTCGTAATCTCCATTTCGTAAGGCCATTTAGACCAAGTCAGGGCTTTGATATTAATCCTACATAGCTCCGGAAGTATTTTTCAGATTGAGAACTATTTTTTCGGAAAAGCTCTATCATCTCCTAAATAAATGGTGTTGGAGGTTCTTTGATGGTCCTGGTCTACTTTTGAGAGAGATGATTAAAATTGCATACCAGAGAAGAAGGAAATATGGTCATCGAGTGACTGATCTTTGAGGTCTGATTCTTCTCTTTGGAGAGGCAGCATATTGAAATCCTCTGCTTCACGTTGGAATAGGTTGGCATTTCTTTGGCCAATGGTGAAGGTATGAGATTCTAGGAGAATGTTTTGTGTGGGAGACTCGGTGTTTAACTTATATTTTACAAATATTGTTCTTTAACTTATATTGAGGATGTTAAGAAGCTGATCTATAAGAATTTATGTAGATATATATTTAGTCTCATATTAATTATTTATTAAAAAAAAATTTAATATTTATATAGGATCAAAAAATTCAGATAATATTTTTTGATTAATTTTTTTGAACGAGGACTTAGATTGTTAAGTAATTATGGATTATTGGAGTAGAAAGGAGAGATGATGAACGTAGGGGTAAAAAGGCATTCACACGAAAAGATCCTCAACTTCCTTTCTCCCAGAAGCAGAAAGATAGACCAGTTTGGAAGATGGACTTTTCCATGTCCTTTTCAATTCTTGAAATGCAAATATTTGAAACAGTCATGGACAAGACTTTAGGGGAAGTTGATGTACCCTGGCTCCTCACCCCTGCGTTTTGCCGGGGTAATCTTTTCTTCCTTCCTGTAATTCTTTCGTTTCTTTTAGGAAATCAGGATGGGCTTATACGCTTCTTTTTTTGAAAAAAAAGCAACAACAAGCTGAATTGGATAACTTATCTCTGACCGATATCAATGAACGCAGGACTATAACAATGCAAACAGACAAAATATTAGCCTCAGTAAAAGAAATCTCTCTCTCTCTCTCTCTATCTTTTCTATATGCAAAAATAAGATGCAAAATAAAACATAACAATATAAATTTAAGGTTCGTTTGGTTAGCCATTGAAAAAATATTTTTTAATTTTAAATTTTTAAAAAATAAAAAAATCAAAAAAATAATATTTGATAACACCATAAAAAATAAAAAATCGAAATCGAAATAATTATTTTATATACAAAATAATTTTTTTTTATTTTTCAAAAATTATTTTACTATTTTTTTTGCTTCTACACATTTAAAATGCCAAATTAAGTAAATAATCCAAACCCTCCTCCTTCGTCGAGCTCTTCACCTCTTCATCCCCTTCTTTCTCTCTTCTTGAATCCTTCTATCTCATCGAGCTCTTCATCTGCCATCCTCAAACATTATTTTTTGCTTTGTAGCCATGTAGTTATCAAACATACTTTTTATTTTTATTCAATAATAAAAATTTAAAAAAATAAAAAATATTTTTTAAAAATTAAAAATCAAAAAGTGTAACCAAACGCATCCTTAGTTTAAAGGAATATTTTTCTTGAATCACCATCCTCTAACTGTCCTTAATTTTTTTCTTTCTTTTTGGCCTTTTTAATTTTTTTGCTCATTTATTTTTAGGGCCTCCATTCTTTTAACATAGAATAGCCTTCCCCTTGCCACTTAACGAATTGGTAAGAGGTGGAGAATTCCATTCTGGAAGGAGTCGCCAGCTTATATTATACCCAAATTCAGATTTTTGGAGATGCGTCACTTAAGAATCAAGCGGGAACCTTTGGTTGCTAAGCAAAAGAAAGTAACCACATCGATAAGCCCCAATTCATGGTGAAACGTGAAGATCAGAAGGCTGAAGTTTTCATCAAATGATGCAAAAGAATTTGTATACTTGAGTTTTGTTAGGGTTAGTGTGGGTATAAGGATGTGTTTATTCATTCAAATGCTTGTGCATGCTCCCCGTGTTATATATATATATATATATATATATATATGATTGTGCATGTGCATATATCTGAGGACTCATAGAGACATGTATCAAGTTCCACATTGATCGGCATTAGATAAATCTTAGGAACTTATATAAGATTAAGAAATCTAAATAATATCTTTCAGATAACTTTTTTGAACAGGATCTTAGATTATTATAAATGGTGTCAGAGCAGGTTTAACGCATAGCCTATATAGACTATGGGACACTGTAGCATAAGCCCATTTGAATTGACCATTAGCTGATTGTGATGTCTATAATTAAATTTGTAATACTTGTAATAGATTTGAATAGATTTAAATCTTTAGGCTAACGAAGATGGTAAAGCTTAAATAGCGAGCATATGAGGATCCATATTTGGACGTATTGGATAGATATTAGATATTTATAGGATCAAAAAATTTAAATTATATTTTTCTAGCTAACGTTTTTAGGTGAGATCTTGAATTATTATAATACTAGATATTCGGTTGATTCAAAATAAAATAATAAAGAAAAAAATGAAGACAACATCGTTTTAGTGTTGTGATCTAGCAGCAGCCAATTTGGATGAGCTCTTATAAACCATCATATCCAAATGACCTAAAAATCAAACCCTATATTGGAGAAAGTAAGCTCAAGCATGATGCATCTCTTTCATGGAACAACATCATGATTACATTACATGTCATGTGTCACACCCCGAACCCAATATTCGGATCGGACACGTGATGGCCGCACACTCCTTAGGATATCCTAAAAAATATGCAAGGTCCAAAATAATTCATTACAACCTCAACATCTATAATGCCTAATTTCAGTAATTAGAGAAACTTGCATAATTATAAATTGAATTCTTTCAATCCTCTGATCAAGTATCAATGCCACTATGTCTATGCATCCACTTATTCACAAATCCATACCATAGTAAATTATGAGCATCCTATAATTCTGAGAAGAAAAGAGAAACAGAGAGGTATGAGCTTCACAGCCAGTAAGAATCCCATATATCACACTATTATAATAATATAATTTGAAAATAGCAATAAACATAAAATCTCATATCAAATATCCAGAATAATACAAACATCCGTATAAACATATATCAATTATTTATCTAGTCAAAAGAAAAGTATTATCATATATCACCAGTGCAAGCCTTTTATTTAGTATGAATTTCATATTTTGCCATCTGTTTCTCTTATCACATATCCAGTTTTTTTAATCTTTTTTTTTCAACTTTGGACTAATCAAGATCATGCCTCAATTCTTGGTCTGACCCAAAATCTCACGCGTAAGTCCGTGGGAGCTGTCCTAGGCATGAGCTCCTGACGGGCTGTCTCAGACATGAGTTCCTGATGGATTATCCTAGACATAAGCTCCTAGAGACTGTCCCACATATGAAAGCTTGTGGGGGCTGTCTTAGGCATAAGCTCCTAGTGAGCTGTCCCAGACATAAACTCCTAACCGGCTGATTCAAGTATAAATCCATGAAGGCTGTCTCAGGCATAAGCTCCTGACCAGCTATCTACATGATGAAATTAGTCCAAACCATATCTTTTTCATAAAATTATAATACGTTAACTTCATTAATCAATTTTAATTTATATTTTGATCAAGATAAATATATCATACCCATATAATCATGCTATCAATCATCGATACATATATATTGACATAACATATTCATGCTTAAAAATCATATAAGTAAATAATGGTGTTTCAAACATAACAAATTCATCAATCACAAATTCAACAATGCAAAATCAACGATACAAAGTCAACGATAAAATAGCATATATAGTGATAATCATGTATAGAGATTCTTACCTCAATCATGATAAATCAAACTCACTGCCTTGTTCAAATACAATCATTCAAATATTCGTTGGTATCAGAAAATGTAAATTGACTAAATTACTAAAAGCTCTAATACTTGACTTTTCTCATCCAACTCATCCGAACTAAGCATCCTGTGGTTCTGAAAAAAAAACAACAAAGGAATATGAGCTTCTTTAGCTCAGTAAGAATCACTGTACATCTATATCAAATTAATAGATGAAGTGAAAAATATATAAATATCAATATAATTTCATGAAAACTCATAATATATATATATATATATATAATAACTCAGATACTGGCACAAACATGTATTTAATACATAATAGATCATCATATACACCAAGTGAGGTCTTTATTCAACATTAATTTAAATGATCTTAACCTCTGATTCATCTTTCCACAACTTCAGTTTGATAATCTTCATCCTTTTTGGCTTTGGACTAACCAAGACTATGCTTCAATCTCTATCTGAACAAATTTTTCAGTCATAAGCCCATCAAGACTGTCTCAGGTATTAGCTCCTGGCTGGCTATCCCACGTATGAAAGTCTGTGTGGGCTATCTCAGGCATAAGCTTCTGACAGACTGTCCCAAGCATGAGCTCCTGACTGGCTGATCCACATATAAGCCCGTGAAGACTGTCCTAGACATAAGCTCCTGATAGATTGTCCCAAGCATAAGCTTCTGGTAAGCTGTTCAACATGACGAGGTTAGTCCAAACTATTTTTTTTCATGAAATTATAATATGTTTACTTCATTAATCAATTTTAATTTACAGTGTGATCAAGACAAATATATCATATCCATATAATTATGCCATCAATCACTGATACATATATATTGATATAATATACTCATGCTCAAAAATTATATAATCAAATAATGGTGTCTCAAATATAACAAATTCATCAATCACAAATTCAACGATGCAAAATCAATGATACAAGGCCAACGGTAAAATAGCATATATAGTGATGATCATATACAAAGATTCTTACCTCAATCAGTGATAAATCAAACTCATTGTCTTATGCTCTGGATATCAAAACCCTACTTGATGCTCTCCTATCTGATGGATTGTTCTCCTATATATATTAAATTAAAATTATAAAATAAATCAAATAAATCAAATTAATTTTTTAAAATTTTCTATTGGAATTTATCGAAATCCTCACCTTTGTCCCCAACATTTTTTCTTCCCAAATTTCTCCAAACCATCTAAAAATAAATTGATCAATTGATTATTTAATTTATTAATTATTTTATTTATTAATTATTTGAGAAGAGAGAGAAGAAACTTCTTTTTCTCTTCTCCTCGTCAAAAATAGGGATCCGATCCCCTTCTTCTCCTCTCCCCCGACACGCAGCCAAGGAAGGCCGACGTTGGCCACCCTTGGTGGTTCCTGATGACGGCGAACACATAGCCCCGACAACAGCCCCAATGGTAGTTGTTGTCGGCGGCATGCAGAAAAAGAAACAAAACAGGGATGACCCTGTTTGGTTCAAATCTGGCGGCTTGCAGTCGCTCTCCGACGAGGAAAGGACATCCAAGAAAAGAAGGAAGGGGAGGGAAGGAGCTTACCTTGCTCTGACGGTTGAGGAGAACTTCGACGACCCTTTCTTCCCATCCAAGAACTCGCAGAAACCCCTGGGAGATATTCTAGTGAGTTCTCAAAAAAATTTTTTTTTTGATGAAGATCTAAGAGGAGAGGGGGCTTTTATAGAAGATTTTCCTAACCTAATCGGGATTTCGCCCCGATCTCATCGGAGATTAGAGGGAAGAAGATTCCGATTAGGAGTCTTCTTCCTTCCCTTTCCTATGCACTGCGCATGACTTTGTTTCTGGGCCGATCCTAAGCTTCTAAGAGTTGGCCTATTATATTCTCTCCCTAAAAAAAATTTCATCCTCAAAATTAGTATGTTGTAAACTCAAAATCTTAAGGGCACAAACTCTTATATTATCCTAAAGCTCTTAAATAACCCTCTTCACTCAAAATTTCAATCCTCTATCTTAACACCCTTCAAGTTAGAACCAATCTTTTGATTAAATTTAAATGATTTAAACTACCATACTTTCGCTGCACACTCTGATCTAAATCCATCAAATTTCTAAGATTTGCTATATAACTTCCAAAACAATAAGATCGTAAATTTGTCAATCTCTCAATTTATATCCCAAGATACCAGTTATCTATTGAAATCCAAATCTCATGAATCACCTCAATCAAAATCCTTAATAATCATAACCTTATGTTCAATATCCATTAACTCACAGTCCCTAGAGATCATATCTTAATCACTTATATCATAATCCCTAAATGATCACAATCTAAGCTCTGATACCATTCTATCACATCCTATTGATCATACATAAAGTTTTGATATCACTTTATAATCTCTAGCGATCTTAAACCTATGCTCTGATACTATTCTATCATGCCTCGAACCCAATATCCAGATCAGACATGTGATTGCTGCACACTCCTTAGGATGCCCTAAAGAATATGCAAGGCTCAAAATAATTCATTACAACCTCAACAGCCATAATGCCTAATTTCAATAACTAGTAAAATTTGCATAATTATAAATTAAATTCTTTCAATTCTATGATCAAATATCAATGCCACTCTGTCTATACATCCGCTTACTCGCAAATTCATACCATAGCAAATTATAAGCATCCTGCAATTCTGAGAAGAAAAGAGAAATGAAGGGGCGTGAGCTTTACAGTCCAGTAAGAATCTCACATATCATACCATTATAATAATATAATCTAAAAATAGTAATAAATATAAAATCTCATATCAAATATCCAGAATAATACAAATATTCGTATAAACATAGGTCAATTATATATCTTGTCAAAAGAGAAGTGTTATCATATATCATCAGTAAAAACCTTTTATTCAGTATGAATTTCATGTCTTGCCATCTGTTTCTCTTATTACATATCCAGTTTTCTTAATCTTTTCTTTCTGACTTTGGACAAATCAAGATCATGCCTCAATTCTTGGTCTGACTCAAAATCCCACACCTAAGCCCGTGGGGGCTATCCCAGGCATGAGCTCCTGACGGACTGTCCCAGGCATAAGTTCCTGACAGGCTATTCTAGGCATAAGCTCTTAGAAGCTATCCTATGTATGAAAGTCCGTGAAGGCTATCCCTGGTATAAGCTCCTGACAGATTGTCCCAGGCATAAGCTTCTGGCCGGCTGATCTAAATATAAACCTATGAAGGTTGTCCCAGGTATAAGCTCCTGACCGGCTATTCACATGATAAAACTAGTCCAAACCATATCTTTTTCATAAAATTATAAGACATTGACTTCATTAATCAATTTTAATTTACATTTTGATCAAGATAAATATATCATACCCATATAATCATGCCATTAATCACTAATACATATATATTAACAAAACATACTCGTGTTTAAAAATCATATAAGCAAATAATAGTATGTCAAACATAGCAAATTCATCAATCACAAATTCAACGATGCAAAATCAATGATACAAGGCCAAGGGTACAATAGCATATATAGTGATGATCATGTACAGAGATTCTTTCCTCAATCAGTGATAAATCAAACTCACTGCCTTATGCTCTGGATGTCAAAATCCTACTTGATGCTCTCCTATCCGATAGACTGTTCTTTTATATATATTAAATCAAAATTATAAAATTAATCAAATTAATTTTTTAAAATCTTCTATTGGAGTTTATCGGAATGCTCACCCTTGTCCCCAACATTTTTTCTTCCCAAATTTTTCTAAATCATTTAAAAATAAATAAATAAATAAATAAATTATTTAATTTATTAATTATTTGATTTATTAATTATTTGAGAAGAGAGAGAAGAAACTTTTTCTTCTCTTCTCCTCGTCTAAAACAGGGGATCCGATCCCCTTCTTCTCCTCTCCACCCACATGCAGCCAAGGAAGGCTGATGCCGGCCACCCACGATGGTTTTTGGCGGCGGCGAACACATAGCCCCGGTGACAGTTCCAATGGCAGCTATTGCCGACGGCATGCAGAAAAAGAAAATAAAATAAGGATGACCCTGTTTGGTTCAAATCAGATGGCTTGCAGTCGCTTGTCGGCGAGAAAAGAACATCCAAGAAAAGAAAGAAGGGGAGGGAAGGAGCTTATCTTGCTCCGGCGGCCGAGAAGAACTCCAACGGCCCTTTCTTCCCATCCAAGAACTCGTGGAAACTCCTAGGAGATGTTCCAGTGAGTTCTCAAAAATTTTTTTTTGATGAAGATTTAAGAGGGGAGGGGGCTTTTATAAATGGTTTTCCTAACCTAATCGGGACTCCACCCCGATCTTATCGGAAATTAGAGAGAAGAAGACTCCGATTATGAGTCTTCTTCCTTCCCTCTTCCGTGCGTTGCGCAAGACCTTGTTTCTGGGCCGGTCCTAGGCTTCCAAGGGCTGGGCTATTACATCATGTTCTCAATCAATATATGTGAATTAGATGCAAGATTTGATTGTTGTTAGCCATATTAGTTGTTGCATGGAAAAATCACAACAGAGCCACAA